>NC_072738.1:39662258-39962258 GCF_026930045.1 Uloborus diversus
AGGATATTAGTGCGTGTTTGAGTGGTTGTCTTGTCTGGCGAGTTATCGAGTTTGGTGATTGTTCACTGAGAGCGATAATTAGCTGCACGTGAATTGTTTATTAAATAAAATATTATTTATGGCTAATTTGGCGAAACACGAAGCTTTGCTGTGCCCTAGCTCCGCAACAATGAAGAATCCAATCCAAAATGCGTTTTTAGGTGGGTGCTGAATGACTTTCTCGTGACTTTTCTACAAAGATACTGTAAGTTTTTTCTTTTGTTCAAGACGGAATAAAAGTCTGTCGACGTAGGTTTGCCAAACGTCCCGGAAAAGATAAATTTGATTACAAATGACCAAAAAAGTTTAGTAATTAACCGTATGAGGGTATTTTAAAAGATCCTTGTCACTTACCTTGTCATTTGTAACATTAACATGTAAAATTAGTATGTTATTTGCTTTTAAAGATTTTTATAACAAGATTTAAACCGAAAAATTCTACCCAATGAAAATAAACATGTTGTTGCTCGAAGTACAGTGTATTGTTAAAATTTTATTCCTCATTCAAAGTGTTTCCTCTAACTTGAGTAACTCATAAATATTGAGACATAAGAGCCAAGCCAAGCCATGCTATAGCTAACAAGCCTAGAGGGAACCTACATTTACCTGAAATCGTGTGGGTTGTAGAGTAGAAGAAAAATTGCCGACAAAGAGAAAATAAAAAAAGGGGGGGGGGAGAGAAAGCTTATGGCCTCGCTAGGGCTGCAAGACCTCTTATGAGCGCTTGGATTTGCTCTTGTTGGGCTTGAAGCTGGGTCAAGTTCTGGGCGATCATCGTCATAATCTGACTGTTGTCGGGCTTAGAGACGGCAGAGAGCTGCTGGAGGCCAACGGGTCTTGGTAGGAGATTAAGTGTAGACTTGGGTTCAGGAACAGGAATCCTTTCAAACCATTCATTTGCTGTCTGGGGCCTGGAAGGTCCGCTCAGGCTTAGGTAGAAGGTGTTTTGGTCTTGATGGGCAAACGGGAACGTTGGCCGTGTGGTCGCCACCACAGAGGGCACGGCATGCCGGGAGGTTCTTGGCCTTGATGTATTCGTAGGACCGATGCTCCTGCGTGAACTTGAGACAGCGGGGTGCATGAAAGCATTTGGCCGCCGCAAGACGAAAACGTTGGCAGCGGAAAGTGTGGATCATTGTCTTTTACGGTCGCAGACGCTTAACCTTGATGCGCAGAAGTCCAATGCTGGATAAATCAAAGACAAGGACGGATCCAGAAAGTGTTCAAGGAGGGGCGATTGACATCGAAATTTACCCTTTTATAAATTCCCAAACCTCCGCCCCCGTGACATCATGAAAGATCCTCTCAAACTAAGTTTTTTGGAATTTCCATTTCTAAAAAATTCCGGAGGAGTGTATACTGAACCCCATCCTTTACCTTAATGTCATCAAAGGTGTCCTATAATTACTGCTTTTGAACCTCAATTAAGAAAATTTTACAAATGAATGCTCCTGAAATCCATCTAAGATCGTCTAAAATTGAACTTTGGAAACTTCGAAAAACTTACTGTACGAAGTTCCGATCCTTGAGTGTTAAGAGATGTTAAACAATTACGTTTTCAGGACTAAAATTCTAAAAAAAATTCCGAGGGAGAACACTCTTTTTCGTAACATTATTGAAGATCGTCTAAAATTACGTCGTTTTGGAACTTAAGTTATCGAAAATAAGGCGAAGAGAATTCCTACATCTCGGCTCAAGGAGGGGCCATGGCTCCCATCGCCCCTCCCTTGTATTTGGTCAAAGATCTCGTCAGTTTTTTGGGTCTTGGGAAGAATGGCGATGAAGAGGGAGAGAGCTCTTGGGTCCGGTCTTCACTTGGAGAACCTTGTCAGCATTTAAAATTGAAACCAGCGTCTTAAAGTTCATTGGTGATGTCATCGGGAGGGAAATCCAGGGGTAGGCCACGGATAGCAACCTTTAAGGACCGCTGTCTCGGAAAAAGTCTACTATGGAATTGATAGCGATGATTCTTCAGGTACGACTTATCTGAGGAAAGGTATTTGTGTATTGGAAATTTGTCCATAACAAGAAACAAGAATACTAGCAGTGGTGCTAAGAAGCGGCAGCTGGGCGATATTTTTGCCTGCCTTAGGCGCTAAAATCTTTGGCCTGGATTTTTTGGGTGACTTTCAGAAAAATTTCAGGTACAATTTGAAAAGCCGTTGATTTCTTTTTTTTTTTAATTAATTACTAGCGGCTCGTTTCGACCTTGTTCGGGTTAAGAAAAACTATCTATCGTGAATAACAGGCACTTTATTTTAAATTTAATCGTAAGCAACATGTTTTATTTCGTTTTTCTGACTTTTGAAACGAATTGATTTGCCTCATTTCCTGATCAAGAGAGACCAACATATAATGGGGTGGTTTCCTTCAGTCAAAAGTACTACTTTAAGTCACTGAAATTGATAGAATATGCAAAGAAAATAACATGGAGCGAGAAAAAACTTTCATTTTCCCAACGTTTAATTTTTAATTAATTTTTTAAAATGTCCAATTTTGAAAATAAGGCGTGGTCTTTATGACGTCACAAATGATGTACTTAGGCGCATCTTTCTACTGCGTTTCCACGTTATGATAATCAAGAAGCGAAGTAAAATTGCGCTCTACGCTTGCTATCAACCATATCGTTGCCAATACACGTGAGTAAATATGAGAATTAAATATTTTGTTCTGTGAATGGCAACACTGAATGGCATTTCATCATTTGTGATGTCATCGGCAGAAACGTAAACAATAAAAGCACACTGATTAAAATCTTTTTTTAAAAATGTTAAACTTAGTGAAATTGTTTAAAAAATAGTCAGATCCCATGTTTTTAAACATGCTCTTTCAGAAAAAAATACTTTTAAAGTTTTGAAAACGACCCCCATTTCCGATGAACAATGCAATCTTTCCGGATAAAACGTTGTACTACGTATCGCGTAGTTTCGTTTGAACTTCAGATTTGATGAGGATGATGGCATAAGAAATGTTCATTGGAAATAACTTAAATTGGAAAAGGAAATATGCAGGGACACCATGGGGGTGAAAGGGATATGAGCCAACTAAACTGCAGCTGGTGCTGTAAGAAGAATGCTCTAAATCAATGCTTCTCAACCTTTCTGACTTTGCGGCACACTTGATAGTTGCCTCGATTCTTGCGGTACACTGAACTCTCATAGTTCCGCAGATTACCTCGAACATATAGACATGCAAAAATCCACTCACTCTCTTTGTAATATTAGCATATAGATAAGACAAGCAATGATAAAATTATAATTAAAAAAAAAAAAAAAAACACCGACTGAGTCGCAACTGTAGAATCAAGACGGAAAATTGAAAATTCTTTTAAAGCCTTATATTATTTAAAATCAATGTCAAGTATTTTATTTGCTGTTAAAGAGAAACTGGCTTGCTTTTAATTTCCTAGTCGGTCAACAATGAATTCGGTTATCAATCGCGTAAAGAAAGGCTTAGTCGTTATTAAAATCTGCTTTTAAGAAACGTTATAATTCGAATTCTATGAAAAGTGGAAGTTCCAAACACATTCTGTCAGACGAGGGAAAAAATTATCTTTATTTTGGTATTAAATTTTAAATTTTTTAACTATGTTTTCACTGTAAAAATCGCGAAAAACCTTTTTGAGATTTTTAATTAATATCTTCGTTAATTAATGTCATCCGAAGATGCAACCTAGCTTAGAACACTCTCGATCTCAACTCTCCTTGAGAACAAAAAAAAGTTGTTCAAAATCGGTCCATCCGTTGAAGCGCTAGAGTGCCACAGACAGACACACAGATACACAGAAACGTCAAACTTATAACCCCCCTCCTTTGTCTGTCGGGGGTTAAAAAGAGCTACGTGAAAATTTTGAGAAACGCGCGAGGAAAATACTAACGAAAATGAAGACAAGATTTATTCAAATTTAGCTACAAACCCGTCGCTAAGAGTTGTAAAAGTGCTCGTATTTCAAAGTGAACAGTGAAATGCTATGAGACTTTTTGAACAGAATCGAGGCCGAAGTAATTGAATTTGTCGAACCTGCTTTCTGTTTGAAGTAAAAATTTCCCACAAAAGTTTTTCCCATTTTTTAAATAAAAAAATATTTATTTCGTCACCCCAGAGCAACTGTAAGAGAGTAAGATATTTAAATCCCCCAGAACAGTAATGAAATATCCTATCATACTGCTTTCTGAAGCGACAGAATGTGAACTGTATCTTAGCCACCAGTTTTCAACATAGACTTTATCGTCAATTAATTATATACCTCAATTTCTCCGTTGCAAAGTGGGCGTCGTTGCAGTTTTGAGCTTGTGGCGAGGTTTAAATCCATCCAACGATGGTAATCTGCTAGTCCGCGAAATAATAGCGACGGTAATTCTAATGTACACTGTTTAATCGCCGAGGAATTCTATAAGAGAATCAAGATTTAAAAAAAAATGATAAAAATCTAAATTAAAAAATTCTATTCCCACTCGCCAGCTATTGCTGCGACGATGCCTTTTCAATCGGAGAAGGCATTTACTTTTTAAACTTCTTTGTTCGCAAGGAAATAATACAGATATTGGAGAGGTTAAACGTTTTTAATTTCTTTGTCAGCAAAAGAACAAAAATGCAATGCGGTCGAATTTTTTCGATGCTTCAGTTGGTAGTTGGTGATAAATATAATTCATAAATTTCTGAAGAGGCAGTTTTTTCTACCGCATTGTTACAAGATCAAAAAACAAAAATTGAAAAACAGAGTGCGGTAGCTTAACTTTCTTATTATTCTAAAACGCAAATATAACCCACTTCAATACTTAGAATATTATGCATATATTTTTTTTTTATAAAGTAGGAATTAGGTAGGGTAACGGCACCAGTAACAGACAAGGGTCCGGATACAGCCAGTCGTAAGTTTGGATTTGAATAACAAGTCTTTTTAGGCGGGTAGAACTGCTGCGACCCATGAATACGGTGCAGACATCTAGTGTTAAGAGAGTGAATTTTAAGAGCCAGTTGGTATTCATACAAGCAGGGCTGTGGAGTCGGAGTCGAAGAGTTGGAGTCGGACTGATTTTGACCCAAAGTAGTCGGAATCGGAGTCGCTTAAAAACAGGCCAATTTTGACTCCGTTTTTTTTTTTTGAGCAATCACGATTGCTTATTGTTCTCACCTGACTGTGTTTGGCGTTCCTATGATTTTATTTTCCCACCAGCATCCTCCGCAGCATCACCGTCGACCGGCTCCTCACGATGCTGCACCTCTAGCAAAAACCGTCTGCAGGTTTCGTCAATATCCTACACACGCATACATACACGCACCTACACACATATACATATATACACCTACACACACATACATACAACTACACACATACACAAATACATACACACACACCTACACACTCACATACACACAACTACTCACACACTTATGCCTGCACACAGACACAAACTCATATTCCTACATACACATACACATACCCCCCCCCACACCTACACACATACACACAACTACTCATCATGCCTGCACACAGACACAAACACACATGCCTACACACATACCCCCTACACACAAACACACATACCCCCCACACACAAACACACACGCCTACATACATACACACACACTCGTGATTGCGAAAAACATAATTTGAATTCAAGAGGACAAAATTCAAATTAATTCCCCCCGCCACCACTTTATACGGGCGCTCTTTACCAAATCTGTATTTTCCCATAAATTCTAAGAAATAATTTGTCTTGCGATTAAAAATTTTTCAGGGTCCAGCTCTTATGATATTACAGCTTTTGTTGTCCAGGAGATTTTTTACATTCCATTATCCCAATCCTCCAGGTGGTGCACCCTGGGTTATGCTAAATCTGCTACACAGGCGTAAATTTGTGATTTTTCTATTTATTCTCAAATCTACTGCTTATTTACTGGCTTTGCTGCCCTTTAACGCACGTTACAGCTCTAATGGCGCAGTGTTACCGAAGGATTAACACCTATAAAATCAAAACGGTAAGTGCAATCTTTACCAAATTTTATTTGTACATTTCTTAGGGCCTAAATAGACTGCCTATAAAGTTTTTTTTTTTTTTTTGTCGAAATTCCAGTTTTAAATAAAGAGTAGTGCGCCCCAAAGGGTTACGTAGTTTGAGTAAGATGAAAGAGAAAAACCTGCTTCGTTAAGGACACGTTGTTCGAAGAAAGATACAACAGATTCCAAGGGTTTGCTAAAAATTTGTTAGCGTTCACAGCGAAAACAGTCATAGTAACAAAAAAAAAAAAAAAAAAAAGAGTGGTCTAATTAAGCATGCACTTTGTGAATGATTAAGATATTAGTTGTTAAGATATTACTTGTTCCCCTATACACTGTTAACCAGAAGCGCCAAACGACATGTTCCACACCAGATCCGCGGTTATCTGTGCTGATTATATGATTGTGGTGAGTATTTGATCTTTTAGCGATCAGCAACTGAAATTTAAATTATGACTGCGCCATCTATTGATCCATTTTGGAACCATAACTACAGACTTTTAACTGGAAGACCTAAACGGCATGTTCCACAATAGATCAGCTGTTATCTGCGCTGATTGTATGGTTGTGGTGAGTATGAATTCTTTTAGTAATCAGCAACAGCAATTTGAACTGTTACTGCACCATCTATTGGCCCATTTTGGAACCATATTTTTTCTTACCAAACAAATAACCAGTGACTTATAACTGTCATTTTGGCATTAGTTGCTCAACATGGCCTGTTCCACTACAGAGTGTTAACTGGAGGTCCTAAACGGCATGTTCCACACTATATCAGCGTATGTGCTGATTGTATCATTTTATTGAATGTACCCTCTTTCAGTAATCAGCAACAGCAATTTGAACTATGACTGCGCCATCTACTGGCCCATTTTGGAACCATATTTTTTTTCTTACCAAACAAAAAACCAGAGACGCTTGACTGTCTTTCGATACAGCAGTTTTTGAATAGGCATTAGTTGTTTGATACGATCTCTGCCTTTTACCACTACGGACCTCTTTTAGTAATCAGCTTTCCTCCACAACAGCAATCTGAACTATGACTGCGCCATCTTTTGGCTTGTTTTGGAACCATTTCTTTTTTCTTGCCAAACAAATACTTAGGGACGTATAAGTGTCATTCGATTCAGTAGCTTTCAAATCAGAGCGTTTTGAAATCAGGACCCCTGAAAATGTTTACAGAGAGAGAAAGAGAGAGAGAGACTAACAAAAGATGTAAGAACTTAGGAACTGAACCCCGAAAAAATTTTCAATCGCCAGACAAATTATTTCTCAGAATTTATAGGAAAATGCTAAGTAACATAGCTTCTGAAAGATTCTTGTTGTGATGGAATTAGTCGCCAAAAGGTTTTTTCAGCCGTCTGTCCCAGTATTAGTCTGACTCGGTATAGATATAATCTATAAATCGCAGGATTGTAATACCAAACAACCTTCTATGTCGCATCAGTGACAATGATTTGGACGAAAACTCTTCTTTTTAAAAGTGATTGGTGAATGGTACGAAGAAAATCTACTCCCCTACCGAGAAGATTGAAGAACAATTCCTACATGTACTTTTGTAGTTCTAAGTTTTGAAGAAGGATTAGGGGTTGAAAAATCGTCAGTAAATAAGGGGGTGGACGTAAAGAGCGCCCGAATAAAGTGAAAAAAAAAAAAAAAAGCCCGGAGCCGGCCTGTTTTTAAGCAACTCCGACTCCGACTTTATTGGTTCAAAATTGGTCTGACTCCTACTCTTCGACTCCGGCACCACAGCCCTGATCGAAATAGAAGAAAAAAGTGTTTTTCGGCCCACCCTAATGTACAATGTTCCAGCGCCAGAGGGTGAACCACACGTCCTACTCCTGTCCCACCATGTGACTTATTCCGGACCTCATCGACTAAACTGCTGTTCGTTGAGAGGCGGAACACCGTCATGGGCGACTTGCGGTGAAGACCAGCCTGCCTTGTATGAAGAACTCCAACACCCGCCTAGAAATAACCGCACTAGATTTGGCAATACTAAGAAAACCGGGACCCGTGGAAAAGGAAACGAAAAAGACGCAATCCATCTCTTTCAAAGTGCACTCTGGGCATTTGAGGCTACCCTACGGTGAGACGAGCCTCTCACAGCCCCCCTTTTTTTTGGGGGGGGGGGGGGGGTGCCTGCAGCACCTCATTAATGCGGTTCGTCAGCGAATGATGAAAGAAGAAAAATATATCTTTAAGTGAATGGGGGAAAAAGAGTTTTCCAATTGAGGCAGTAAGAAGCAAAGGGGATGTAAATGGCAAAGTTAAAAATTTGGTGATAACCAGCACAAATGATAGGTGAACCCTTCCTTTATCTTGGGGCATGAGGTGGTACTAGTGCCCATGGTAGGTGCTGCTGTATAACATGATTTAGGGGGGAAAAAACAATGAAAGCCTACTAAGAACGTTATCTTTATAGTCGTTGAAAATGTCCACTTACATCCTTTTTCACTGAGTTTTAACTGTTTATAATCGATCCGTTCACAATTTTATTTTCTTTAAATTTATGTTTGTCCTTCAAAAACTTTTGATAAAACTACCTAATAATTTATTTTTAAACCTATTTTCAGTTATTAGTGAAGTATCAATAATACTTATCTGCATTGCTTTTTTTATTACATTACACTTTGTAGCTACTTTATAAATTTTTGGTAAAACGAGTTGAGGAACGCCATGTGTGCGAAATTTCCATTTTTAATTTTGTGACCTTTGAGTGGATGACCTTTGAAATACAATACGGTCACAAGTGATTATTTTTAATGTGCAATATTTTATTAAATGTCTTGTTTTTCATTTCAAAGTCCACGTATTATCACTGCAATACCATCATAAAGTAAAAAATTAAAAATTAGAAGATTAGTCTTGGAATGAATGTACGATATCCCTGATTTCCTAGTATTGTATGATGTTGCTCAAGATACATTTCTATCGCTATCAGTGAAATTTTAACCAAATTAACCAATTTTTTTCGAGTTGTACTGTCTTCAAAGTAAAGTGTTACTGGTCACATCACAGGTATTAGTTTTACGGTCAGCGTTGTTTGACTACCAGTAACGTGTATCTAGGAGCAACAATAAATTCTTTGAAGATCATTCTTAATTACGCTTATTAAATGAATAGTTGCCGTGAAAGCGCCCTTTCATCTTTCTGGAAGGTCAAGTAAAAGAAACCTCACTCTTTGCCTGGTATACAACATCCCTCTATGCAAAATTTGTGCTCTCTCAAAGTCCTCATGTCATTGGCACCATGCTGAAACTCACGAATGTGAAAATTGACACTTTTCAGGAGAGCCAAAACAATATTTTTTTTCCACCTAAAACGAAAAGTTATTTTAAATTTTTTAATTTTCACAGATAACTGTATGTGTGAAACTATCCTTTGAAATACAATTGAACTCTGTTAATACGAAATGTCAAAATTCCCCGAATTTTTTCCTTTTAGAATTTATTCGTTTTAACGGTTAATGAGTAATACTGTGAAAACAAGAAGAAATTCTTACCTATGTTTGAAAAACATTACTACTAATACACGCATTGAAATCTAACTGCCAGTGTATTCAGAAAAAAAATCGCTTATTTATCATAAATGAATATTTTTGGAAAATATTGAAATGGAAAATGATAATCGACATTGGCGGAATAGGGTGTCATCCACAGTGGAAGATGAACAGTTTATCTCCGAGTAAATTGAAATGTCTACAGGTGAACAAATGTACGGACTTTATTTTATATGTAAAATATTTAATATTTCCTCCTCTTTTCATAATGGGACTTCTTTTACCTGACAAAATAAAGAATAATTTCAAAAAAAAAAAAGAAAATTAAGCATTCAACTACGAACATTTTAATAAAGAGGTCAAAAATGCTTGATCGTCTTAGTCCAGACTTTCAACTTTATGTACATATTATATGCGAAAATTTTAATGTAATTAAATAGCAAACCAAACTTAACGAATAAAATGTTCACTTAGTCGCGATTTCGTATTAAACGTGATCGTATTAACAGAGTCAAACTGTAGTTACAACCAGTAGGTATCCCCTTTTTGAGCACTACGGCAAACCATTGGTTTTGAAGAACGTGATTCGCGCGATTGTCAATAATCAACCTCATCTAGGTAATAGATTGCTTCCGATTTATTTGCATTCAGTTCTTTAATTTTCTATGTTCTAATAAGAGTATGCTCAAAACAAGGTTTTGCGTTGTAATATTAAATTTGTTTACGCAATTATCAATATTTTTGTTTAATAACCTGCTTCAGCAATCCCAACTAGCTTCAGTTTCAAATTTTGACCGTGCAACGTATTGACGGAAAGGGGGGGGGGGAGGGTTATGAGCTCTCGTCAGTGTTCAAAGGGAGGCGCAGAGCCTAAATGGTAGAGAACCCATGGATTACCCCTTAGTCAGTCAGCCACGTTCCTAAAATGACTTTTCAAATGCTTATCAAATGATAAGTAAATTTCAGTATTGAGATGAAATGACTTTTGCACTCAAATGTTCTTTTCCAGCATTATTTCATTTTAAGAAAAAGTTTAAATTTTGTGCCAAAACGTTTTCTCGGAAGTAGTCACTTTAAAACTTTATTCCTTCTAATGTTGTTTTTAATTCAGGAACTTTTGAAACAAGTTTTGCCAATTTAGTCTGCCAATATGTCAATAGTTTAGGTTTTATACCTGACCATTTTAGAACCAAAGCTGACAACTGTAGCTTAATTGTTGTTCGTTATGAAACAAAGAATTAGATTTTCAACTGTCCATGTTTTCAAGTTAGTTAACATTTCAGAAGTAAGAAATTAAGACGCTTTACTTCTACAATTACGTTTGATCAAATTATTTCATTGAGTATCAAAATTATATTAATGTTATTCTTTCTATTACTCACAATGCTAAATTTGTATGATTTAGCAAAAGGTTCAAGAGATTGGTATTGTACTAGGTTAGGGTAATTTAATTTCAAGTATTGGTACTTTTAGTGAAATATTTAATTCACTGAGTTCCTCAGTGTAAGGGTGAAAGTGAAATATTACACGAATGCATTCAGTTCTTTAATTTTCTATGTT
This sequence comes from Uloborus diversus, assembly GCF_026930045.1. Taxonomy (NCBI): domain Eukaryota; kingdom Metazoa; phylum Arthropoda; class Arachnida; order Araneae; family Uloboridae; genus Uloborus; species Uloborus diversus. The sequence goes on from NC_072738.1 coordinate 39,673,361, forward strand.
CTAATGAGACTATGCTCAAAACAAAGTTGTGCGTAGTAATGTTGAATTTGTTTACGAAATTATCAATATTTTTATTTAATAACCTGCTTCAGTAATCCCAACTAGCTTCAGTTTCAATTTACGTTTGATCAAAACTTTTTGAAGTTTCTTTTATGGATATTGCAAAAATTTTAATTGTGAAAGTAAAATAAGTACTGTAGTTTGGTGGAGGGGGGCGTTTGGGAGAACTCGCTGACACAAAACGTGTTTTGAACCCAATTTGCGGAACTTTCGCATTAATTTCACATTAAAGAAAAATATAGAGTTGGGGGAGAGGGAGGGCGTCCCCTCCTCTCCCTCTCCCCCAACTGCAGCACTACGTATAATAATGTTTAAAAAAAAGTTTCGCATTAAATTTTGTTAAAATTCATTCACTTGTACCGTTTAGGTAAATAAAAGCGAGTATTGGATTTATACGTCGTCGAGCACCGAATTTCTGTGGACGACTGCTGTAGAATTTGCACGTATTAAAAATACCTTGATATTTTAAATAAAATTACTCTGCTCTCTGAGAAAATTAAGAGGAACATAATCAGGAAAGTATACAGTTTATTTCTACAGAGCTATTTTTGCTGCACTAGTTGCTGATATTTATACCTTTACGAAAATCAACAATTGAGCTCCTAAAAGGTCGACTATTGGCGCTTTTCCCCGATCAACCTCTTGTAGCTATACAAGTAGAAACAGGGTGAGACATCTAATTAAGTAACTTACCCATGACCTTCGCGAAAGGTAAAGCCATAATGTTTACAACTGAGCTGTTGCTGCACCATTATTTCGGGGCGTCTGCACTTGCTTTCTAAGCATGTCTGAAACATGTTGTATTGGAGAAAGTTCTGGCTATCTGACAAGCCACAGGATTACATCATGCCGTTGAAGACATTTTTTCGGAAAATCGCTTATTATATGGACGAGCGTTGTCTTTCTGATAGATGACACTTGGATAACTTGATAGCACTGACAGTACAACCTGCGTTAAATGTCATCCACGGAACAGCGAGCCATCGTAGTAGAGCAAGAGCCCGTGAGTGTCAGACCTACGTCATAGTATAAAGGCACAAAAAATTTTTGTATAAGCACATCACAGGCAGGTAAGAAAGGTTCGCTATTATTTAAGCAGTCTCGCGCTGGCTTTGGCAGGAAACAAGTAGCTAAAGTTGCGTCAAAAACTGAGTTATTCCATGTCGAGTGACCTCGTCGTCTCCGATTTAAACGAAATTTTATAGAGGTGCAGACATGCCTTTGAAACTAACCTATACAAATTTTCAGCTTCCAAGACCCAAAGCCTGTGAATCTAGGATCGATTTAAAAAAAAAAAGGGCTCTTATGTAGCGGATCAGATGTGAAAAAAATTGCCATGTTTAGCCCAATTCCCCCCTTAGAGGCCATCTGGGAGTCCACTTTTTCTTTTCTTTTTGAGGCATCCTAGATCCTCGTCATTTGTGTCTTGGAAGCTGAAAATTTTCATAGGTTAATTTCAAAGGCATTTCTGCACCTCTCTAAAACGTCCTCCAAATCGGAGATGGTTAGATGGGAACCATCAGGTGACGTGACATGGAATGCATGATGTTTAGTTTTTGCAGCAATTTTACGTACCTTTGCTACCTGCTTCCTTTAAAAGCCAGCGCGACTCAACTTAAATACACTGGCCTCAAAAAGTTTAGGTACAAAATGTTTTTCGAAACTCACCATAAAAAATGGCAGTAACAGTAAAATGCATGGTTTGCATGATTGATAATAAACGAATTTTAAAACCATTTATGAAAAAAAAAAGTTGCTTCCACTTTTATTTTACAGAAAAGAACATATTTTTACGAGTGAGAAGTAACATGCAAATATTGTGCTTCCGTACTTTTGTGTGTAAGTTATGTTGATTTTCAACTGTTGATGGCAGTTTCGGTGACGATAGTCAATAGAGTTTAGAAAATGTCTCAGAGACGTCATTTGCTCGATTCGTTAAGGTGGCGGACTGTTGGGATTGGTCCCATCTCCCTGATGGAGATGGGATTGTCTCAGCTAATCGTCTCAATGTGTCTCGTAGTGTTGTTCAGCGACTTTGGGATCAATACCAATCAGAAGATTCTGTGTCCAGAAGACCTGTTCAAGGCCGACCACGAGCTACATTACTAGTAGAAGACATTTTTTTTCTAGTTCTTTCAGCCCGAAAAAGAAGAACCACTACAGTGCCGCAGCTTGTTGCAGACCACTTTTTTGCATCAGGAAGAAGAATCTCTGCTACTATGGTGCGAAATCGTCTTCACAATGCAGGTCTCTATGCAAGAAGACTAGTTGTGTGCGTTCCACTCAACGGACCACAGCAAAGGATCCTCTTAAGGCCATGTCACACGTAGTGAAATTCGTTCAACCTGATGATCAACTTCGGTTCGACTCAACCGCGAGAGCGAATTCCGACCAGAAAATCCCCGTGTGCTATGCTTTCCGAGGTTGAACGTATTCCATTCAACTTTTTATCTTCTCGGCAAAAAAGTTGGATCAACCTCAACTTTCAGCCAATCAGGAGGAAGCAATCCTTTGACCTGTTACGTCAAAATACAACATGGCCGCCTGTAACAACATCAACTACGTGTGCAAGGAATGGAATAAACTGCTAGAGTAACTTCAGGTGAGTTATTATTACTATATTTTCGTCAAAAACAAATATAAAACGTAATATTTCATAAACCTCCATCTTATTATTGTGTTAAAAGGTCAATTTCTAGTTCAAAGTCGTCGTAAGAATTTCCTTGAGCCAAATTCGCCAATCTCGTAGTGCGCAATCTTGCCAAATGAATGAATGTTAGTAAAAGATCTGAAGCAAGAGCAACGGTAATGGGTCATTCCGTAGAAATCACCCAGGCCGTGTTGCTCGACATTTTTGATTTTCCTAATTTTTTTACTAATTAATTCTCACTACTAGGTGAGTTCAAAAGTGTTAAAAGATATTTTTTAGGCTCATACTTTTTTTTAACCCACCATTTTAAGTTTGCTTAGTTGCCGTTTTTGGACCAAAAACAAGTTTTACGTAAATGCATCTAACTCGGTTAATTTTACAGTTACCAGGACAAAACAAAATCCTACATCACCAGAAGGATGTCCCAGATACGATTTGCTTGCAAAATATTATTTAAATGGTGAGAAAGGTGAAGAAAAAAAATTAACAATTACAAACTGAAAATTAGCATAAAATACGAGTTTTAGTGCAACAAAATTAGTAAAAGGAGGAGAGTCTCAGCTATATTTTTTTTTCTTGTGTAGATATAATATAGGACTACTTGTTGTAGAAATTTTAAACTTGAGAACTTTGTCCTTTTTTTTGCAAACTTTTTCAAAAATGGAAAAAATTGAATTTTGGCTAAGTTTAAAGTCAAATATCTCAAAAGGGACTAGTGAAAAATTATGAAATTGATACAGGTAACACTTTTTTATGACATGAAAATATGATTACAATTTGATGACTGAGACTCAACTGGTACTAGAGTTATAGAGCATTAAAGTTGGCCAAATATTGCACTTTCGCAAAGTTTAAAGCAAATTATTTCAAGAGGGACCGAGTGAAAAACAATGAAATTAGTACAGGTAGCACATTTTTATTATATGAACCTATGATTACAATTTGGTGACTGAGATTAAACTGGTGTCAGAGTTATAGTGCATCAAAGTTGGCCAATATATTGCATTACACTTACACAAAGTTAAATATTAATTCATAGATAAGCTTCACTTTCCAAACATTTAATAGCAACAAAAGTTCATCTTCTTTAATAAATTAAATTCATGCAATAGAAATATGCACAAAAAATAAACAAATGATTAAATGAAATAAATGTTTAGCTCCTTTGTCCTAAACATTTAAGTATATACACATTATAAATCAATTGTTATTAATAACAACACATTTTTTTTTGCTACAATTTATCATTTTTTACTTAAGTTTTCTTCTGCATATAAAATACCACACACCCGGTTATCACATTCAGAGGCTGGAGGCAGATGTTATCGCTGAGATGACATCTGCCTCCAGCTCGGTTATTCGCTCTTCCGAACTGATGAGTTCTAATAAAAACGAAACTGTAGTCTCTGGATATGATAACCGGGCTGTCTGGTATAACATGTGGATTGTTTAAAAACAGCACACACACCATGCCTATACTTTACGGAAATACATTGATTTTACATTTCATAAAAGCTAGGGGGTACTTTGCCTGTCCTCCTCCCTGTATAATATTCATGTTATATATACTTGTCTAATTTGTTTTCATAATTTTAGATTATGTGAGAAAGAATTTCAAGTTATTTTGTACAGATGCAGTTATAGAGGTTGCAGTCAAAAACTGTTTGTTCCAGGGCGAAGTTAATTATTGTTGAACTTTGAAATGTAATTGAAATTATGTATTAATACATATGAATGTGTGTGTGTATGAAACTTAATGTAAATAAAGTTTATGTATAAATTTTATGTGTCAGTTTCTCTAAAGAATACTAGAAAAAATGAACTATTTTTTAATTTTTTTTTCTTTTTTGATATATATTATAAAAGATAATGTTCTTTCAGTATGCTCTGTAAAAACATCTATGAAGCATTGTTCTTCTCAGAGAACAAAAGTAAAACAATTCACAATTTCTTACCTAATTGATTGTACCTGCATGACTCAATGAAATCAATAGAACCATTTTAAGTCCAACTATGAAAAGTAGTACAAACCTGCCTAAATCAGTAGAAAAGTTGGTATTCTTGCGTTCTATGTAACTTGTAAACTATGCAAGAAGTACTTTATACTCTTCACTATTTAAAATTTTAAGTTTTGATTTTTTTTTAAAGTAATAAATTTCATGTGCATGTGTTGGAAAGATAAAATAGAATGGATCATGTACAGAGGTTTCATATAAAAACAGTAGCATGTATATATAAAAGTAGAAAATTCTGTTATTCCACTTTTTGTGTATTGCTAAAAAGATTTCTATTTTAACAACTACACTTGGTATACATTCAATAGCAAAATAGTAATACTTAGACAAGGTTGGGTTTTTGACAAAAAAAAAAAAAAAAAAAACTTTTTTACATGACCTGTTAAAAACTCCAATACTGACATTGATAATTTTTATAAACACATATGGTTTTCTGATGCTGAAAAATTATTTCACATAATATCATTAAAATTAATAGTTCAATTAATAAGTTTGATTAAAATTAATTGATAAATTTTCTTGTAAATTTGTTACACTGTAAAAGTAGTTATGGATAACTGTTACAGCTTGTTTTCAAAGTAGTTTTGTTTTAAACTTTTTAATAATTTAATTTATTTGTAACAATTAGAAACAATTAATTTTATCAATCAAAAAGGCTTTCTGGGAAAGTATTTATGCAATGTCTTTTTTCTTTTGAGTAAAAATGAAACTAAGTTGATCAGCACTCAATAGTTAAGTATAATAGTATCTAAATATTTTGGTGCTATTTACTTTTTTATGTTATTATTTTTTTCTCTAATATAAATATTCTCTGTTTATAGAGGAACTAATAGTTGCTTGATACAACCAAAGACATAAGTGTCAAAAACTTAAATACCAACTCTAATAGCTTTTGTAGCGGTTATCTCTCAATTCAGGATGTCTCAACAAAAGTATGATGGGAAAGTTTTAGACAAATCTATATACCCATGTTCAGCATCAATAGAGAGGATATTCTCCAGTTTTGAATTGATCCATTCCAAACTTAGAAATAGACATGGTGTGCAAAAGGATTTGAAATTAGTATTTTATCACTGCATGCTTTGAGGAGAAAAGATTTAGAGTGGGAATAAATGTAAATGTTGACTAAAGATTCAAATTTTATTAAAGTTTGAAAATTAAACTGGACAAATGTATGCATTGCCTTGCCCTTTCAGCTTTAGAAAATTTAAGGAGTAAATAGTCATTATTATTGTTAAAATTCAATATACTGCTATTTCCAATACTTGTTATCCTATACTAATAGTAGCTCTTTTATTCATCTCTCTCATTCTACAGACAAGCAGCTTGTTGAATCAACATTCTATTTGGGATTTTTTACTAAACATATTTTTTTTTTTTTAAATCTAAAATAGTCGAAAAGTTTCCTCTAGTGTATGAAATCAAAATCAAAATCTGAGAATCATTTGTTGTAGTAATTTTATAGTAAATATAATTTTTTTAGTCAGGTTTTGGGCAGATAAGTGTTTAAAAGTAATAACTTAGAAATGTCCATTTACTTGATTAATAATTGCTGTTATTAAATTTTGTCACATATTTTAAAGTGGTAGACAAGTGGTTTAAAAATCACAACTTTTACATTAATAGACAAGTTATTTATAAATATCGACTCTTACTCAGGTCCAGATCTGCATGCCCGCAGTTGGGGGAGGGGGGGGGGGCAACAACCCAAGAAATTGGAAAACTTTTTAAATAAACGAATACACTTAAACCTTCAATGTTGCAAACACATTTGGGACATTTCTGTAAAGTATCAGGATAATTAAAAGACTTTATTTTGGAAAATCAGCAAATGTGAAATAATTACATAGAATTACCTTAACATGAGCCACGAAAATGTCCGTTTCAAATAAAATTATTTTGAAAAACCCTTTAAATACATTATGAAAAGCAGCAAGACTAATCAAAGTGTAAAAAACGTAATTGTTACATAAGAGTTACCAACATTTGCAAAAAAAAAACTTGCTATTGGACCCAGAAAGATGGATAAAACACAATTTTTATTGTACAAAGTTTTTTATGGTTCATTGATTTTGTAATGAACTTATACGTAAAATGAGAGGAAAAAAAGAATTTCAAACTCCCTCAAAAACAAAATAAGTCAAAAAAAAAAAAAAAAACCTTTGTATGATAATCAAAATAGCGAGTTAAAACATAAATAAATAATAATATTGAATTTAAAAAAGACAGTGAAGAAAAGCTTCCATGTTTTTATTCAATTCTTATCGGCGGAGATAAGATTGGGATCAAAACTTACAGATCCAGGCCTGCTTTTACTCATTGTTATTAGGTAAAAGGGCTGTTACTGCTGTATTGAGCTAGTAAAATCAACATGTTTATAAATCACTTTTTCATAATTTCGAAAGATTGCAACTTTCAAAACTGAAATTTATTTACAGCTTTGAACAAAATTGAGAAAAAAAACCCCATTAAGTCCAAAAAACATCGCTCAGAGTACATTGTGCTAAGTCGCCTAAAATGGTAGACAAAAGCCACGTTTAGGATCAACCCTTCGTTTGAGAGCCTGGAAACCCTGTTCAACTTCTCCAAGAGAAAGTTGAATGAAAGCTTGAAGTTGAACGGGTAAGTTGAGCGAATTTCGTTACGTGTGACATGGCCTTTATGCTGGGCAAGAGAACATGTTTTCTGGACCCAGCAGCAATGGGCTTCTGTGCTGTTCACAGATGAGTCCAGATTTACATTGGAGAGCAATTCAGGGCGTCTACTGATCTGGAGGGAACAGCACAATAGATACCATCAATCCAAAACCACAGTTACAGAAGTGGTTGAATCATGGTTTGGGCTGGGATTTCGCTTGGTGCTCACACTGACCTGCATGTGTTCCATGGAGAAACTCTGACTGGTCTGAGATATCGGAATGAGATCCTTGATCCATATGTCCGCCCATATGCTGTTGCTATTGGTAATGATTTCATTCTGATGGATGGTAATGCACGACTTCACCGAGCTCAGATTGTTGAGGAGTATCTTGAGGATCACGGTTTGGGACGAATGGGAGGGGCCAGCTCACTCTCCAGACCTGAATCCGATAGAACATCTTTAGGACTATCTTGGCAGACAGGTTAATGCTTTAAATCGTTCTCCAAGGTCGTTACATGTGCTGGAACAAAGCTTTGCTCTGTATCTGGTCTTCGCTTCCTATTCCGGTTGTCCGACAACTTAATCAAAAAAAATGGAAAATTGATGCCGCCAATGAATTCAAGTTAGGAAGGAAACATTTCTTATAAGAACCCATTTTTGTATTGTTTCTCTGACATTTTACTACATAACACTGCGATGTTCTGTTTTCTTCAAGCATGGGCTTTCCCGCAAATATTGCTTTTTTTGTTATAAATCTTTTTTGCAACACACTTAAACAAATTTCTATGACGCATTCAATAAAAAACCATTTAATGCACATATCCTCCAAATTTTTTGTTCCTACATTCATTCATTTGCAAATTAAACGCAAAAAACTGGTTGTACCTTAGCTTTTTGAGGCCAGTGTAATAGCGAATCGTTCATACTTGCTGTGATGTCCTTACGAGAAAAATTTTGAGCCTATGACGTAGGACTGGCACTAATGGGCTCTTCTACTACAGTGCTCTGAAAGGTGATTAAAGATGATAGTATGTCCCAACAAATTGCTCCCCACAATGTCGCACCTTGCTTAATTGCAGTATGCTGCTCAGCAACAAAAACTGGAGCAGTGGGAATAAAATTATCGACATGATCAGTTCGGCAATACATCTCCTATTTCAAAAGCCATCATTTAGAGAATGCTTTAATACGGATAGAACACCTTTGGCAGCTTTATAAGAGGCGACGGCATATAATTTGCTTAATAAAAAAGTGCCTAGGATCAGGCCCTTATCCCGCGTACATCCCAGTGATCAGCAAGAAGCGCAATGCTACTCCCTCTTTCCAGATAATACAAAATATATAAACGGAATGATTTCCATAAAAAAATCCTGTTTCAAAAGAATTTCATGACAAGATGGTGACTATTGATCCTTATTCTAATGCCTTTTTACATCAAAATTTGTTTTAATTAATATCTAAGTAGTTTGTTGGGCCGGGTGCTTATTATACCCTCAAGTATTTGTGTCTGCATCTACTTCAATGAATGAAAAAACAAGTACGAAAATAAATGTTTATAAAACATGGTTATTATGTACATAATATAAACCAGTGTTCTTTCTCTGTGCTCTTCAACAGTACTGTTACAGCGAGAATTTCGCTTTTGAAGTACTGATGTTTTTTTCTTCGAATTAAACAAGAGGCCCTGGGCAAATCCAGCCTCCAAATTCTCTCTCAATCTCTCTGGCAACTGCCAAATTCAGATAATCGTTTCTGCATCCAGACACAACTTGAACTCCAACTGGCAGTCTGTCATCGTCCAGTTCAACAGGACAATGCGTCGCAGGCAAACCTAGGACGTTAAAAGCTGCGACGTATCCACAGTTCTGAGGCCGCAAAACCTCGGCATAGTGCCTGCTGGCATGGCGTGGCAAAGTTGGCATGATAAACACGCAATCGTCCTGGAGTAGCTGCCTGAAATCTTCCTCCATCCTCCTACGGATCCGAAGGTAGGGCTCGGCATCAGCTTTGGATCGTGGCGCCAGGTATCTCTCCACCAGGACTGTCGAAGTGGCTGGTAATGAGTATTGGGATCTGTCGAAGAGTCCTAAGAAATACTCCTTCCAGGGATCGCCGGTGACGTCTTCGCCAAAAACTCGGGATTCGATTGTCGCCACGTCTGCAACCACAGCAGACAAAGCGTGCGCCCAGACTTGAAAGCTGCGCTTCAAGCCTCGAATGTGGACCTTCTGTGGCGGTACGTCGCATATCTTGCGAAAATGAGCAATGACCTGCGAAATATACGAAGATTGTGTGAATTGGGTGGAAAGAAAGCGAGAAATGCCTTTGCATAAGAAGTCACCAAAACTTCTCTTGTTAATATATGAACTAAATGAGTAATTATTATAAACAAACCACAAATCATCACGAAATTATAACAAACAGCTGAAGTAGAGCTTATTTATAATGCGAAAATATTCAACACAGCACAGCAAATATTGAGTGTGAAACAACTAATCGTCTGAATTTTTTTCACAAATTTTCTTTATTGACACTGACTTTTCATTTTTTCTTAATAAAGAGTTACCACAAAGAATTCCTTTGGTTCAAAGCAATATCTACTCAGAAAAGTAAAAGTTAAAATAATTAATGGTTTATTCAGTAAATTACCGCCCCATTTGCCTGGGCTAAAGCAGAAATACGTGAAATACACCGCCAGCTCAGTCATTTCCAGCCGAGGACTGCAGTTTCGTGCTTATTAGCACTCATCAGCCCGGCATAGGAAAGTGACTGAGCTGGAGATGGAAAACCTCATAAGGAAGCCAAGAGTGCGAAACACCACAGGTTTTCCATCTCCAGCTCAGTCACTTTCCTATGCCGGGCTGATGAGTGCTAATAGCACGAAACTGCAGTCCTCGGCTGGAAATGATTGAGCTGGAGGTGTATTTCACGAATTAATGGTTTATCAAAAAAAAAAAAGAAAACGTAACAATTGTCTGGTATCAGGTTCTTAAAAGTGCTCAATGTGCATGCCCGAAGAATCAATAAAACAAATTCGTGCATACAGTTTACGAATCTCACCGCTAACTCTACTACAAGCCAGGAGGTCCGTGGCGCTTCCAAAGAGGCAAAATTCATTTCACTATAGCATTAACTGTTTTTTAATTTGTTTCTCCTTTTTAAATAAGTAATTAAACTATTTGGGAAAAAAAAAACACATTCATACAAAGAATATCTGAATAAAATCACTTTGATGTGTAAGAGATGATGAAGAGTAATATTGTAGTCAGTGGTAAGTGTAAAAGAATACATAAATCTCACGAGTTTCAAATGGGGTTGTTTCCTTCAGTCAAAAGTAGTACTTTTTGTCACTGATTTGATAGAATAATCAAATAAATAAATAAATAAATAAATAAAATAAAATAAATAAATAAAAATAAAAATAACATGGATCCAGAAAATACTTTCGTTTTCCCAACAGGTATTTTTTAATTAATATTTTTAAATGTCCGATTTTTCAAACAAGGCGGGGTCTTGATGACGTTACAAATGATGCTCTTTGGCGCATCTTTCTACCAGGTTTCCACGTTATGATAATCAAGAAGCGAAGTAAAATTGCGCTCTACGCTTGCTATCAATCATATCGTTGCCAATACACGTGAGTAAATATGAGAATCAAATATTTTGTTATGTGAATGGCAACACTGAATGGCATTTCATCATTTGTGATGTCATCGGCAGAAGCATAAAAAATGAAAGCGCACCGATTTAAGTAATTTTATAAAAATATTTCCACTTTGTCAAACTATTTAAAAAGTTGTCAGATCCTATGTTTTTAAGCATGCTCTTTCAGAAAAAAATACTTTTAAAATTTGGAAACGACCCCATTCAAAAGTAAATAAAATCGAGATTCAGTCATAAATTCATTGATGGGAAAAAAATGACTATTCTGTTTTAATATCCTGTTGTCATTCTGACAACATTTCTAAGAAATGCTTTGAATTTGTACACCATTTTGGTGAAATAATATACAGAGGTGTGAAAATTATTAAAATAATTGTGATTTTTTTGCCAGTTTTTCGTGAATAATTAAGTGTATACTTGTGCAATAATTTGTGAAGATTAATTTTTTTTTCTTTGTTGCAATCAATATTTCACTCCTTTAGAGTCGTTTTGGGGGCATTGTTTTGTTGAATGTTGGCATTTTTAAGAAAGAAAAACATTTCATCTAAAGTAATGAAATTGTTTGCATTAAGCTCTAGAGCAGCGTTTCTTAAATTGTGTTCCACGAAACCCAGGGGTTCCATGGAGATTTATCAAGGGTTTCACGAAACTCTCATTCCTTGTTTTCCTTTCGTTTTAGAAAATTTTAAAAAACTCTATCAAAATAATGATTTTCAAAGCTTAAAATTAAATTTTAAATTATAAAGTTTTCTTTGTTCTGCAAAATTTTGTTTTCTCAGTTGTTATCAAATTTTTTTTTTTTCTTCAAACTATACTACTTACGAAAAAAACGGGTTTCACGAAAGAACTAATTATTTAAAAGGGTTCCACTCATTAGAAAAATCAAGAAACGCTGCTCTAGAGCATTAAGAATTTGTTCGATCAACACTCGAATTTAAACCAAAAATTTTAATTATCCGCTTGTTATGCTAGTATTTTATTTTCTATCCTTGAGTTGGTATCAGTATCGTTTCATCCTTAAAGCAATTCTTTTTGCAGCTTGAATTAGTTTATAATCGATATATTTTTTTCTAAAGGTTTATTGCGTGATTATGAGTGAAGTAAGTGATATTTTTCCTAGAAAACGAGCTGCGATATAGTGCCTCATCCAAGTAAATCACTGTACACAACAAGATTCGCTAAAAAACTAAAAATTTTGCAAGCAACTGTGTGTTGAATAAAAATATCTTTGGATTTTAAATGTGAAAATATAAATTCTAGAGTAGGGAAACGCAGTAGAAAAAGTAAATTTACAGCAAGGACAGAAAGGAAATAATTCAAATTACTAAAGTCAACAGTCAAACAACTGATCATGAACTAAAAATATCTCTAGAAGTAAGCGTGTATGGAGTAAATTATGTGATTCTTCTATCCGTAGGAAGCTTATCTTAGTACAGATCTCTGTACTCGTTATGTCGTTGCCCTCGAAAAAAGGGCTGACATCACATTTGCTATGGCATTTTAAGAGACTTGCTCGGGCGAAAATTGTGCATGAACGATTTGTAAGTAATTGCAGCCTGGAGAGAAATATTAATTTTTTTTAAACTATACAGTTGAATTCAAGTTGATCATTTATTTTTCTGAAATTATATTTATTTCATTCAGAACTACTTATGAATGTGACTAAAACCTCTTTAAAAGAATATTTCTCAATAAACTACATGCATTGAGGGTATTTTTTACCATTTAGGCATAGTTTTCGGATGAATCAATGTTTAAAATATCGAGAGAAAGCAGTCAGTATGTCAGAAGATGTACCAGCAAAGAATTTCCTCCGAATTGCTTTGCACCAACTGTTAAACATCCTACCCAAGTTCGGTATTGGAGCAAAATTTCCGCTCGTGGTGCTAGATGTTTACTCATTGTGGAAGGTGTTATGACCTAGTATCAGCATGAAAAAGTGCTTGAGCAAAAGTTCCATAATTAAAAGACTGGTTTCTAAATGCAACTTCATTTTCATGAATGATGGAGCTCTTGTGTCTTGAAACTATATCTCTGACCAAAGTTTTGAATGAAAAAAATATAAAAACACTTCCATGGCATGGAAACAGACCAGGTATGATTCAATCGAGAATATTTGAACAATAGTAGAGAAAAAAATTAAAGAAACCGAACTTCACAAACAAGAATAGTCTGACAGAAGAACTTATTTAAATTTCACACCATGACGAGGAAATACAAATAAATTGCCAAAATCTTATAAAAAGTATAACAAGACATTTCAAATCTTTAATGAAAAACAGGAAGATGCATCCTCAGTATTATGTGTGTCAATATTTTTAAAATAAAGTATTATTTCCTTAGAATAACAAGAGTTGACTATAATTTTCGCAATTACTCTAATAATTATTATTTTTTTGATTAACAAAGAGTACTAATAAGGACAATAAATTATCTACACTGTTAAAAATTCAGTAAGATTTTCTGGTAATTGTTACTGTAAAATGGCGGACTTACAGCATCGCTGATTTTTACGGTAATTTACACCGGAGAAATAAGTGATCCCAGCTCCAAGGGAAGTTGCAACCTATTAAATGTTCATATTTTGGCTATTGGATATTGTTAATTGACCCTCAAAACTAAAAAATTCACCATCGCCGAATTTTAAAACACCGTGGTTGATTTTTAACGAATTTTTAAAAATCCACGCGCAAAAGTGCGCGCTTCTGAAACGTCACGAGCCTACGTCACAGGGCGCGAACGGTCAGCCTTCCGCCGAAGATCCCTTGTTTTCGCTAGGAATATTTTGAGCGCGCTGATATTTATATTTTTTAGAAATTCAATAATCCTTTTGAACACACTATGGAGACCGGATTCGTTAAAGCACAATCTAAATAATCTTCCTCATGTAACATCAATGAGGATATTCGAATATTTCCGAGAGGATGAGAGGTTTAATGTTCCAGAAACGCGAGGAGTTAAATGCGAGGAGATAGCCTTTTACGTTTCGTCTTCGAAGTCGAATCGTGACCTTCGGCTTCTGCCCTACCGGAAGGCGCATAACGTCACTTCCTATGCCATCTGACGTCACAGGCGCTTGAACTTTAAAAATTAATTTAAAAAAAACTACTTATCGTATCGCAAAAATTTTTTCACCTATGATGTTCATACATGTTACTCTATCATATAAAAATAAAATTGAAAAATCGAAAACTTCCCTATTGGTTGCTGTGGCCTACCGAGGAAACCGTATAATCTTACAGTAACATTTGATTTTTACGGTAATAGTTACTGGCAACATGGATGCCAGTAACAATTACCGTACATTTTCCGGAAAATGTTTAACAGTGTACTTACTTTTCGTAAAGCATTTCTCACACTTTCTGCCACAGGAAGTGTAAGAAGAGGATCCCCGTCGTTTTCCATATAAAACACTTTCAAAGATTTCAAAGACACCTAAAAAAGAAACAATCGTTTTAAGCCATTTTAATTACACTCATGACCTAAACTAAGGTCACAAACATAAAATCTGCGCAAACTGAAAAACTATTATCTGCGTTGCCATGAAGTTGAGCCCAGAGGTACAGGTAGTTATCAAAATAATAGAAACACTTGGAAAAAATTTTTTGGGAATCGCTACTCTGCCGTAAATGTTCTGTTTATAAAGGTGCCATTCTAACTTTAATCGCTCTCACACTGGTGACTCTATATGGTGATTGAGTTCTGTTGTCACTTTTGCTGCTATTCTTCGCTTTTTATACATTACAATCCACTTCAATACCCGTCGGTTTATTTCACTAAGCTCCTCTTTCCGCCCACTATATTGCTTTGCCGAGCTTGTCTTACCGCGCCGTGTGTATGCTGTCATGACTTTAGATACTGTACTTTTAGATGCGCCAAAAAAGTTGAAATGTTTCAGTTACACTTGTTTCAGCTAGACGCGCTCCAACAAGTTGGCCTCTTTAAAAATTTGAGAGGTCCGACATTTCACGTGCTTGAAAAAAACCAAGATTTCTAGAACTTCCGTTAAACCACCAAATAGTACCAGAATATGTACATTGCTATATATATATATATATATATATATATTGTTACAAATCCTGTAAATAGTAATTATTGTAGTAACGTAACCTGTAAATATTTTCCCGTAATGAATATACAACCCCTTTTTCATATGGCTAAAATATACGACCCCTATTCCCTTTTTGTTCATTGATAAAATTTGATAACGGTCAACGCATTTCGAGAAGCGTGTGGAATATTTGAGAAAATTCTTTTCGGTGTATTTAAGCCGTTAGCGATGGATAAACAGTTTAGTTTCGATTGAGATTTCGAACTGAGTGCATTTTTGCTCTGTTTATTGCGAGGCATTTTCGCTGTGTTGTTTTCGTATTTGGAAATAAATACGTGTGTAAACGTTGAGTTTACGGTGTTGTGTGATAATTGCTTAATTGCTGATGAATAATTTAGCAGTTGTTGAAGATCTTTCCTGTACATAGTGTAAATAAATTTCCTGTGTTTTTATCAAGAACTGTGTCTTCATTTCAAGAAAGTGGAAGTCGCACCGAATCCGTTACAATTTGGCGCCCAACGTGGGGCTACTTCAGGACTTTCTTGCAGTAAGTGTGACTTTGGACATTTTTTCATAAAGACTTTTTAAATTTGGACTTTATTTTTATGGTGATTACTCGCGCAATGGATGAACAATTAAAACAACTTCTTGATGCAATCAACTCTGTTAAAAATGAATTGGCGGCTAATCAAGACCAATTAAAAAGTGATTTGACTGCAAGTTTTACTGCAAATCAAGAACAATTAAAAAATGATATGGCGGCTAATCAAGAACAATTAAAAAATGATATGGCGGCTAATCAAGAACAATTAAAAAATGATATGGCGGCTAATCAAGAACAATTAAAAAGTGATCTGACTGCAAGTATGTTGGCAAATCAAGACCAGTTAAAAAGCGATTTAACGGTGCTGAAAAAGGACTTAGCGTCTAACCAAGAGGAAATTAAAAACGACCTTATTTCGGTAAAGACTGTGATGGAAAATAAATTTAATGACATAGAGCATCGAGTTGATGCAATTGAAGAAAAATTTGATACCGTTGAAAGCCGATTCAATGCTGTAGAAAATAAATTTGAAGATGAAGATAGAAGATTTCATCTACTTAAAGAAGAGATCTTTAAGGACGTGGAAAGGAGATTGGCTACCGCGGAAAGCAGCTCTGTACAGTTTGGCGCTCCCACATCGGTTGCTCGACCGTCCATTAAACTTGCCACATTTGATGGGAAAACTTCGTGGCAGGTTTACAAAACTCAATTCATGATAGTGGCGGAAGCGAACGGATGGGACTCTGCTACCAAGGCCTGTCATCTTGCAGCATCCCTGAGAGGTGACGCAGCGGACATTCTCCAGACCCTTCCGGACAGCCAGCGCCTGGATTTCGCCGCCCTCACATCTGCGTTGGAGCTTCGCTTCGGTGAGAAGTGCCAGAAAGATTTCAGCCGACTCCAGTTGAAATCCCGTTTCCAGAAAACCGGGGAAACCCTGCAAGAGCTAGCGGCGGACGTCGAGAGATTGTCTCATCTTGCTTTTTGTGACTGTCCTGCGGATGTTCGAGACAACCTGGCACTCAACTACTACATCGACGGGGTTCGAGATCCGGAAATCCAGAAAGCTCTACGGATGGCGGATGTCAAAGACCTGAGTTCTGCTGTTGTGTATGCAATGAAGTTGGAGGCCGCCCAGCAAGCAACCCGCAAGGATCGCCATTCAATCCGCGGCGTGAAAACTGATGAGCCTGATCCGGTTTCGTCACGTTTTGCTGATCTGGAAAAGCAAATAAAAGAAATTGCAGGAATCCTCAAAAGGAATTCGGCTCCCAAGGACCATAATGGACAATCACTTAAGTGCTGGAAATGTGGTGGCGAGGGTCACTTACGAAGAAACTGTGAAGCTCGTCAAGAAACCAGAGGGAAGAGCACCTCTCCCTCGCAGGTCCAGGAAAACTAAGCCATGGCAATCTCGCGGGGCGGAGGTCGCCAAATTGGAATGAGCCCCATCTTAAAGTTTTCCAGATTTCATCGACGAGTGGCGGCAGTAATGGACTGTTTGTTTACGCATATGTAAACGGGTTTCCCTGCGAACTGATTATTGACACTGGAGCCAATGTTACGATCATTAGAACAGATGTGGCTCGTCAATTTGGACTCAACATTCTGTGGACGCCGCCCTGCGTTACCCTCCAAACTGTGACAGGTGACAAGATCGAGATTGAAGGTAAAGTAAACTTAGAAATTGTGTTTGGAAATGCCACTTACCATCATACGGCATTCGTTGCTGCTATCACAGACCCCTTCATTCTCGGATTGGACTTTTTAAAGAAGTATGACTTCAACCTCGACTTCAAGACAAATGAGCTGCACTCGATGAGAGAAGACATAGCCGTTTTCCCCGCAGAAAGTGATGTAAAATCCGCTCATCAAATAATAGCCCAAACAGATTTATCGATTCCCTCAAGGTCAGAATCATTAATACCTGGCTCTATTGAAGAAAGCAATAGTTTTCGATTTGGACTCATTGAATCCCCCAACCTAAACAATAATCTAAAAGGAGTAATGATAGCATCTACGCTTGTGGACCTTTCTAAAGATGTAATTCCTGTAAGAGTCGCCAACGTGAGTGAAAGGCCAAGGAATATTCGGAAAGGTGAAGTGTTAGCAACTTGTACTCCAGTAAACTGCATCATTAGAAGAATCCATTCCCCCGAGACTGTGTCTTCTGAGTCCTTGACATCGAAGTTACTTGGGAGTGCGCCATTATCGAAAGATCAAAGAACTGCTGCGGAACAATTGGTGGAGGACTTCAAGCATCTGTTTTCATCTACATCGGAGGATGTGGGCAGGACGAATTTAACGCAGCATAGGATCTACACTGGAGAACACCTCCCTATTAAACAGCATCCAAGACGACTACCGTTCGCCAAGAAGGAAGAGGTTGAGACCCTCCTGAAGGAGATGAAGGAGAACGATGTAATCGAACCTTCATCCAGTCCTTGGGCGTCTCCCATCGTCTTGGTCCGAAAGAAAGATGGCTCCACCAGATTTTGTGTCGATTACCGGCGGCTGAATGAAATCACCAAGAAAGACAGTTACCCTCTTCCACGGATAGATGACACCTTGGACACTCTTTCCGGACACAAGTGGTTTTCGACCCTGGACTTGAAGAGCGGCTACTGGCAGGTTGAGATACACCCTGATGACCGAGAGAAGACAGCGTTTACAACTGGACAAGGCTTATGGCAGTTTAAAGTGATGCCCTTCGGCCTCTGCAATGCACCAGCTACGTTCGAGCGTCTTATGGAGACAGTGTTAAGAGGACTTTCCTACGAATCCTGTCTGGTCTACTTAGACGATATCATCATCGTGGGACGCAGTTTCGAAGAACATCTGGCAAATCTTAGGAAGGTGCTGCAAAGGCTTAGGGAAGCTAATCTGAAGTTAAGCCCGTCCAAATGTAATTTATTCCGCCGGGAAGTGAACTACCTTGGTCACATCATCTCTTCTGAAGGTGTACAAACCGATCCAGAAAAGGTATCTGCGGTCAGGAGTTGGAGTCGTCCCGAAAACATCCATCAGCTGCGAAGTTTCCTGGGGCTCTGCACCTACTACAGGAAGTTTGTAAAGGGTTTTTCCAACATTGCACGACCTTTGCATAAGCTGACGGAGAGCAAGCAAAAGTTCGAATGGTCCAAAGAATGCATTTCTACGACTGAAGGAGGCTTTAACATCAACGCCTATCCTCGCCTATCCTCAGCCTGAAAAATCCTTCATCCTGGACACTGATGCGAGCAACGAGGGCATCGGAGCTGTTTTATCCCAAGAAATTGACGGAAATGAACATGTCATCGCTTACTGGAGCAAATGCTTATCAAAGTCGGAGCGAAATTACTGCGTCACCAGAAAGGAGTTACTGGCCATAGTGAAAGCTGTAGAACACTTCCATCATTACCTCTACGGCCGAAAATTTCTGCTTCGGACAGATCATGCCTCGTTAACTTGGCTTTTGAACTTCAAGAATCCAGAAGGCCAGATAGCCAGGTGGATACAGCGGCTCCAGGGATATGATATGCATATCAAGCACCGAAAAGGGTTGTCTCACGGTAATGCTGACGCTTTATCAAGGAGACCCTGTCCTGAGAACTGCAATTATTGTTCCCGAATCGAGAAACAGTATGGAACGACTAGCCCTACTGCCTATCAGGTGACAGTGACTCCAACATCATCAGAACCTGATCCATGGAGTGAGGACCAAGTTCGAAAAGATCAACTTGAAGACCCCGACATAAAACCAATTTTGGAGTTCATGGAAAGTGACAGTCGGCGACCTAGCTGGCAGGACGTTTCCATCTTCAGTCCTGCAACAAAAAGATACTGGGCTCTATGGAACTCGCTCCATTTACGGAACGGCGTGCTACACCGAAAATGGGAATCTGACGACGGCAAAACATCTAGGTGGCAGTTACTACTTCCCCGATCAAGGATTTCAGATGTTCTGAAAGAAATACATAGTAGTGCGACTGGAGGACATTTTGGTGTCTTGAAAACCCTCAATAAAGTTCGGGAGCGCTTCTTCTGGAGCAAGGCGAAGGATGACGTGGAGAAGTGGTGCCATTCTTGTGACGCCTGTGCTGCTCGTAAAGGACCGAAGAAGAGAAGCAGAGGGAAGCTACATCTGTACAACGTTGGAGCTCCTTTCGAACGAATTGGGATCGACATCCTGGGTCCTCTACCAAGAACTGCTGATGGGAACAAATACATTCTTGTTTCCATCGACTATTTCACCAAATGGCCGGAAGCATATCCCATTCCTGATCAAGAGGCTACCACCGTCGCAGAGACTCTAGTCCAACATTGGATCTCGAGATACGGAACACCTTTGCAGATTCATTCCGATCAAGGGAGGAATTTCATCTCTGCTGTGTTTAAGGGCCTATGTCAAATTTTCGGAATTGAGAAAACTAGGACAACACCACTACACCCACAATCGGACGGCATGGTGGAGAGATTTAACCGCACAATCCTGAATAATCTCTCGCTTATGGTATCCAGAAATCAACAGGATTGGGACAAGAAGCTACCTTTGTTCCTGCTGGCCTACCGCAGTGCTGTCCACGAGACTACCGGATTTGCCCCATCTCAGATGCTCTTCGGACGAGAGCTTCGGCTACCTTGTGATCTCGTCTTCGGTCGTCCTCCGGATGCGCCTTCATCGCCTGAGGAGTACATCCAGGATCTCCAGGCCCGGTTGGAAGACGTTCATAACTTCGCACGAGAGCGAATCAACATCGCGGCGGAGAAGATGAAGACCCGATACGACACAAGGTCTACTGGACATGAATTCAACGAAGGCGACAAGGTTTGGTTATGGAATCCCATCCGACGGAAAGGTCTGTCACCCAAATTGCAGTCGCATTGGGATGGACCCTACAAAGTCCTTAACCGACTAAATGACGTCGTAGTGAGGATCCAGAAATCACCTAATGCAAAACCTAGGGTTGTACATTATGATCGGTTAGCCCCATACTATGGCCATAGTTCATGAGTATTACGTAAACAACCATGGTTGATAACATAAAAGTTGTAGATAAATTTTTGCTTTTAATGTTTAGTAATATTTCTTGTTATTATTGTATTTTCTGTATCTGTTAGTTATTAATTAATGTGTATATTTGTGAACATGTGATAGAAGTTTGGCACCCTTTCTGGGGATTTTACTGCCCGGGACGTGCAGTCCTTGGGAAGGGGGCAATGTTACAAATCCTGTAAATAGTAATTATTGTAGTAACGTAACCTGTAAATATTTTCCCGTAATGAATATACAACCCCTTTTTCATATGGCTAAAATATACGACCCCTATTCCCTTTTTGTTCATTGATAAAATTTGATAACGGTCAACGCATTTCGAGAAGCGTGTGGAATATTTGAGAAAATTCTTTTCGGTGTATTTAAGCCGTTAGCGATGGATAAACAGTTTAGTTTCGATTGAGATTTCGAACTGAGTGCATTTTTGCTCTGTTTATTGCGAGGCATTTTCGCTGTGTTGTTTTCGTATTTGGAAATAAATACGTGTGTAAACGTTGAGTTTACGGTGTTGTGTGATAATTGCTTAATTGCTGATGAATAATTTAGCAGTTGTTGAAGATCTTTCCTGTACATAGTGTAAATAAATTTCCTGTGTTTTTATCAAGAACTGTGTCTTCATTTCAAGAAAGTGGAAGTCGCACCGAATCCGTTACAATATATATATACAGTCGGACCTCCATATATCGAAGTAGCAAATCGCCGGAAAAAAATTCGATATATAGAAATTTCGATATATAGAAACACAATCTTATTTTATCATAAAAATATCCTAAAACATTAAAATTAAAACTAATTTTCGTGCATGAAACCCAACTTCTAATTTAAACGAGCATCGGATTAAGTGAAAGTTAATAATTAAAAATTTAACAGAAATTACATTTTTGCTCCTTCATACACCTTCATTCTTCGGCAATTCAACTTGAATCGCCACATTAGGGGATTTTCGTGTTAACAATGTAATCGAGAGAAAAGTAAAAAATCAATCTACTTAACTTGAATGATTTTTACTGAAGCTAAAAATACTAGGAATGATAATCAACAGACAAAAGGGATAACTTGACACTGATTTTAGTGTTACTGGTTGCAACTAAGATTTGAAATAAACTTGAGGGAATGTAAGAACTCCAGAACGGAACAACGACCCTATCTACACATCCTTGAACCCCCTATTCCTTATGAATTTCGTAGCAACCTTTACCTTTAGTGATCATAATTTTCTCCGCAAACCTTCATTTTTCATGAGACATACAGTCTAAAGTGGAAAAAAACCTACGAATGTCTCGCAAAAAATTTCGATATATAGAGACTTTTTCGATATATAGAAACAATTTTTCTATGTAATGAACATAGAAATTTGCTGGGATTTCGATATATAGAAAATTTCGATATGTGGAAGTTCGATATATGGAGGTCCGACTGTATATATATATATATATTAAAAAAAACATATCTAATTTTATTCTTTACTAGTGGTGCCCGCACGGCTTTGCCCGTAATAGAAAAATTAAAAGGTCTTTTGATTCGCCTGTATATTTACAAATAATGTATGGTGAATCTTCTCGCCAATTGGCTTGTACCCATGTTACGGTTCCACGTTATGATAATTTCGTATGACGCCAATTGGCTTGTGCCCATGTTACGGTTCTACGTTATGATAATTTCGTAATTTACTCGTCCATCTTATGATATTTTTGTTCTTGAAATTGGAATAGAAAAAGAACCACATGGAATTTTCGAAAAATCGCTTCGAGGTGCACACCCCCATGCTACAAACTAACTTTGCCAAATTTCATGAAAATCAGCCGAACGGTCTAGGTGCTATGCGCGTCACAGAGATCCAGACATCCTACAGACAGAGAGACTTGCAGCTTTATTATTAGTAACTAGTGATACCTGCACGGCTTTGCCCGTAATAGAAAAATCAAAAGGCCTTTTGGTTCGCCTGTATATTTACAAATAATGTATGGTGAATTTTCTCGCCAGTTGGCTTGTACCCATCTTACGGTTCCACGTTATGATAATTTCGTATCTCGCCAATTGGCTTGTGCCCATGTTACGATTCCACGCTATGATAATTCCGTAATTTACTCGTCCATCTTATGATATTTTTTTTCTTAAAATTGGAATAGAAAAAGAACCACATCGAATTTTCGAAAAATCGCTTCGAGGTGCACCCCCCCCCCATACTACATACTAACTTTGTGCCAAATTTCATGAAAATCGGCCGAACGGTCTAGGCGCTATGCGCGTCACAGACATCCAGACATCCTCCGGACAGAGAGACTTTCAACTTTATTATTAGTAACTAGTGGCACCCGCACGGCTTCGCCCGTAATAGAAAAATTAAAGGTCTTTTGGTTTGCCTGTATATTTACAAATAATGTATGGTGAATTTTCTCGCCAATTGGCTTGTACCGACGTTACAGTTCCACGTTATGATAATTTCGTAACTCGCCAATTGGCTTGTGCCCATGTTACGGTTCCACGTTATGATAATTTCGTAATTTATGATAGTTTTTTTCTTAAAATTGGAATAAAAAAAGGACTACATCGAATTTTCGAAAAATCGCTTCGAGGTGCACACCCCCATGCTACAAACTAACTTTGCCAAATTTCATGAAAATCGGCCGAACGGTCTAGGCGCTATGCGCGTCACAGACATCCAGACATCTAGACATCCAGACATCCAGACAGAGAGACTTTCAGCTTTATTATTAGTAAAGAAGATAAAGATAAAGAAGAAGATTACTTACAAAGTGCATTCAAAACTGTCACTTTTATTCTCAGGTGTTTCCATTATTTTGATAACTACCTGTATATTAGAATGGGAGAAAGAACATAAAAACACAACAACGTGGAAAAGATTCTAATTGGGAGTTCAGAAACAGGGTATATCAAAAAGTGTTAAATTACGAATAGGGTCATTTTCCCTAAGCAGCGCAATTTGGACAGGGCAAGGAATGGCATTCACTGTGACAGGGGAATGACACTTAGCGGAAATAATTAATTTTACTGACGGTATTATAATTTCTGTGGGAAAAGGAAACACTATTTTCATGATATTTAAAAAAATACAATGCGGTGGTGTGCAAAAATTAGTGGTAGTAGTCGGTAGAATCCATGCCAATTCAACAAGGGGTGTAACATAATAGACTCGTATTTTTTTTTTTTTTTTTGAATTTAACATATGTTAAAATTCATAAAAAATTAAGAAATACTTTAATTTTTGCCCAAAAAAATTCCTGGGCCGAGATACAGGTCTCCAAAGATGGCGGTCTTCTTACTTGGGATTTTCGTCAAAATTTTTAAAGTCCATTATCTCAGGAACTTTAGAACATATTTTGTTGCGGTTTATTTTATTTAAAAGGATATCCTTTCTTGTTTAAAAACATATGCAACATAAGTGCTTTCGTTTTTTTCCACAGGCTTTTGAAAAAAAGAAGTTTCAAATAATGTTTTTCGATTTTTCTCATGCGTCAATATCAAAATTTTTCATTTTTTTTTTTTTTTTTAACTTTATTAGTACCACTATCACGTAATGGCAGACCTGAAAATTCAAAAAAAAAAAAAAAAAATCGCAACAAGTGACCAAAGAACAATTTTAATTACATTATGTAGCGAAATGTTCATTTTGAGTCGCCATTTTATCCTGGATATTGAATTTAGTGAGAACAAAATAGCATATTGCGCTTAACTATTCTTTCGGCGCTATGCTGAAGGGGAAATGCAGCGAATCGGCTGGAGGCCGCGTTCTTGTTTTCATAAAAAATAAAATTTCTGGATAAAGTAGGGACTTAAAATGAAAATTTCGCTACATAACTTAATTAAAAGTGTTCTCTGGTCACTTGTTGCGATTTTTTTTTTTTTTTTTTTTTTTTTTTGAATTTTCGGGTCTGCCATTACGTGAAGAGTTCCTTAAAAACCCTCATTTTTTCAAATGCCTCTAAAATCTGCTAAACGAAAAAGTGGAAGCTCTCCTTTTCAAGGAACGTAGTGCTCAGTGGTACTAATAAACTGTAAAAAAAATTAAAATTTTTTAAATTGACATATTTGAGAAAAATCGAAAAAATTATTTTAAACTTTTTTTTTCAAAAGCCTGTGGAAAAAAACTAAAGCACATATTTCAAAATGTTGCATACGTTTTTAAACAAGAAAAAGTATCGTTTTAAATAAAACAAACCGCAACAAAATATGTTTTACCATTCCCTGAAATAATAGACTTTAAAAATTTTGACGAAAATCCCAAGTGAGAAATCATGACAGGACCGCCATCTTTGGCGACCTGTATCTCGGCCCAGGAATTTTTTTGGGCAAAAAAAAAGTATATCTTAATTTTTTTTAATGGTTTTTAACATATGTTAAATTCAAAAAAAAAAAAAAACGAGACCATCATGTTACACCCCTTGTTGAATTGACATGGATTCTACCAGTCATTTGTTTCCCTTGCATTTGACAGGGGAATGACGACAGGGGAATAACAAAACATAAAGTTTACTTACACATTGTTATAACTACGAACAACAAAAATCAATGTCACTTTAAGTACGGTAGACAAACTCTACACAAACAAAAGTCAATTCATCATTGAGTGATTATTAGAAAATTAAATTAATTATTATTAGAGACAGGGTAGTGACAGTCATTAAAAATACTTAACAAAATTTAACTTGAGACCACCCAATTATACTTGACTCCGTGTATTTTTGCAAAAACAACCAATTAAGATTATTTCCATGATTAGACCACAATTCAAAGACTAAATTATGGGTTAATACAACTATTACCAGATGTAAGAAACATTCATTCCATTCTTCGGCAGTGGAATGACAAAAAAATCAAAGGACATTTTTTAGTATTTTTTTCAAAATAGTGCAAACCTTGAAAAGTTTTTATTTTTCCATTTTACAACATTGCATAATAGTTGTTAATAGGTTAAAGAACAATTTCTTTACAAATCTGCATGGCTTCCTGAATCTTTAGAGCTAACTCTGCTTTAAGGTGGAGCTAGGGACACACAGGGGAATGACATTTATCATGTAAAAATTTATTTAAATGTATAATAATAATAGAGAGTTTGTTTTAGCTTATTTTACAAAAATTAAAAACATGTTGTTAAAGCATTCCAGCGTTTATTTCTATACAAGTTAATTTGTTATTTTTTGAGCAAGGACACTAATTTAACAGTTTAGAGTAAATAACCCAATAGAAGATAATAATAGATATAATAAAAGATAATATAAAGAACCCAATATAACCCAATAGAAGATATAATAGAAGATAATATCAAGTTTTTATCTCGGAGAAAAGCTCATCCAGTCAAGAGTGTGCTCACCATGCATTTTTCACTTCAGGGTCCCCCGGACCTGCCACTATTTGTGTTTTAACCAATTGGATGGGATCCCGAAGACAGCTCTGATTTTTTGATTCAGATCAGTAACCGAGCAAACCCTGGTCTAGCACCCCCAGAGGTATCATTTCGCTAGGAGGACTTTGCAACTACGAGCGTTTTTAACGTCCCCCCAGTCTCCATTAATGAAGACTGGGGGACCTTCGACCGGTCAGGATCGAACCCGGGACCCTTCGGTCACGAGTTCAATGCCTTACCGATCAGGCCACCACGGTCCTAGCCACCATGTACTGCTATACAAGCTTTGCAACGAGATTTCATACTGCTTACGAGGGTGTCCTTAAATGCTTGGGGCATCAATGCCCATTCCCCAAAATCACGGCTTTTAACTCTTGGAGGGTATTCGAAGGGGAGTTACGCTGTGCAGCGGCTGTTCCTAGACCGTCCCAAACATGTTCAACAGGATTGAGATTCGGAGATCTTGAGGGCCAGTCCATGCGTCGAATATTCCCTTCCTCGTCATGTTTGTGACTTTAATTTTGGATATGAGTGCATTTAAGATTATAGTGTTATGTATTGGTTACTGTACAAAAAGATGCTGTTACGTACAGTAAAAATTGAAATGATACTAGTCAACGAGTAATTGAACTTGAAGGTTAAGGTTTTTTCAAGGGGCTTTCATCAAGCTAGTGAAATTTATTTTAAATTAACTATAAAACCAAGGCAATACGTACTCACAACACCTCATCATCCACATAAAACTCACTTACCTCTTTGTCTAATTGAAGATATTGTGCATTTGCGCCTGCCATGACCTTTAACATGACCTTCAGATCAGACGCGTAGCGACACATCGGTCCTGTGCCTATATATTGCTGCAATATCGGCTCTGTAGGAGGGAAGTGTCCACGGTTGGGCACAATGCCTGAAACACAGTATTACCTACATTAGATTTTCATGTTTATCTATCAACTAGAAAGTTAGCCGTCAAGGTATGACGGGTGAAAATTGCATCTACATTTGAACGAAGCCATTGTCTGTTTGGCGATATTTCGATAGTTGAAATTGTAACCCTAACTCCAGTGGATTAACCCTAAACTCCAGTAGGTAGCTTTCATTGTTGACTATTCTTTCGTTTCTTCATTCCCCTGAAATGACAGTCTTACCAGTAAAACTGTTAAGCTGCCGGATGGCGTTCAGCTTTGTCACAATAAAGCCTTTCCCTGCATGTTGACTATTAGCAAAACATATTATCAAATTATCATGCCGTGGCGCGAGTTTCATTGTTGAAACACGCTGGTTACTCGATCATCGGCTATTATATATAAGAGGATTTATCTTTTCAGAATTGTAAGGACAGCTCAGTTTTTGAGTTATTCAAAGAAAATCTCATAATGTTAGCTAAAGATTGTTTCTCTCGAGGAGACTAAATTTATAGTCGAAACATAGAGTAAAGAAATTTACATAGAGAGGGCCCGTCTATATAATAAGGAAACGAAATTGAAGCTGGAATTATGGGATACAGCGGTGCAATAATGAGCGGGGTTATGATAACATGATCGCTTCTCTAGAATAGTTTTCACCAATCTCGCAAAGAGACCGAATAAAGTAGCTGGCGGATTGGTTTGCATTTTTATTCATTTTATAATGCAATTTCAAAAACGCACTTCATAAACTTGCATGAATATCTAAGTTTAAATTAACAACCAATTGAGATTCAGTAATGGAATTTTTGAGTCAAAATGTATCTCAATATATTTAGCAAGAAGCTATGGATCTTGGGATACAGCGGTGCAATTTCCGGCTTCAATTTTTTAGTATAGCGGAACCTCTCTATGTAATTTCTTTACTCTGCGCTTGAGTTCGATGAGCTCAACCTTTATCTACCGGTTAACCGATCACGTGACAGCTAATGATCACGTGCTTCAATCAATCAATCAACAGCTTAAAACAGTAACCGGTACGGTAACCGGTAGATGATAGAACGCTGCGGTTAGTACCGGTTACTCACCGGTCGATCGGCTAGGGTCCTCGAACGCAACCTATGAGTCAAAACGATTCAAACAGCAAAATGATTCGGTCAAAACGATTCACACAGCATAGTATTTTAACAGAACAAAAGTTACCTCTGGAGGGTTTGTGACCAAAGACGCCATTGAGGAAAGCAGGTATCCGTATACTGCCACCAATGTCATTGCCAACTCCAATCACGGAGCCAGCTGAAGCCAAGAGGGCACCTTCTCCACCTAAAGATTATGAGAAAAAAAAAGAATCTTAAAAAAATAGTATTTTTAAAATAACATGTGTGTAAAATTCATTGTCTGTTCGTCTACTTTAAACATACACACCGGCACACTTATTGACAGAGTCAAACAAGATAGGTTGAACAATTCCATCACATCGTGATGGCCTCGTCGGAAAGGCTTCGTACTCGAAACTGGAGGGTTCTGGGTTCGATGCCACCCGGTCGAAGATCCTCCGTGTTCTTTAACGGGTTGACTGGAGCTATGGCCCTATTGTGGAGGAGCCATCCGCCATTTTGAAGCAAACTTGATCCAGTGCTTCGTATCGATAGCATTGCTGCTGATGTTTACATTTCTTTAGTATATGTTAAATTAAGTCAAATGGGTGGTTGTTCGGCTGTTAATTGTGCAAACAGCTCCAAAAAAGAGTTTCAGCTCTTCAGTTTTCCAGCAGATGCAGAAAGAAAAAAAGAAATGGATAATTAATAGCCGGCGAAGTGACAGCAACGATAACCTGTCTATAACAATTTTTTTTTCTTTTTGGCCCCAGCAAAATGTCAGCATGAATAATCAAAATGTCTATAAATGATAACCTATTACGATATTTGTTTTTAGGTCCCAACAGTATCGTTGTAGACAGGTTTTACTGTAGTTAGTTAAATAAAATATTAAATTCAGCTAAGTTTGGTAGTGTCCCGAAACTTTTTTCTGGTAACCCTAGCGATTTACTCACTTGTGACCTCAACAGTGATACGAAAACAACGCCTGAATGTCATTTAAGATTATTTTTTAAGACGTTTTTATTAGCTTCACTTGTATGTTTGTGAGTAACTCTCCTCCGGACTAAGAGCTAGTGGCTTATTACTGTTAGTACATTCCACCACTTTATGAGCGTTTGTGGCCGAGTGGTCTAAGGCGCGGGTCTTCGCCTGACGTTCACCTCCGGGAATCATTGGGCATGCGTTGTAATCCCGTCTACTCCGAAATTAAATTTATAATCTTTCAGCTCAATTTTCGCCCACTTTTTGTGATCGGATTCTTTTAAAATTTGGAATGCAACCTCAGACCCGATGACAATGCAATATTCTACAATCAAATTAATTTATTAACGATAAGTTATTAGTTTATTCTAATTAACATGCTTTTATTAGCTTAACTTGTATGCTTGTGGATATGTTTGTGGGTCCAGCTTTCCTTTGGACAAATAGCCAGTGGCTTATTAGAATTACTTACAACGTATACAAATCAGAGCTGCGAAGTGTAACAAGGTTTGCACATGAATTTACCAGAAAAAGCAAAGCTGACTTTTTAGCAGCAAAATGAACTAAAAAGTTAAAAATAATCTTTGGATGGCAAGTATATAAAGTAATTGACCAAACACTTAATTTTACTGTAATATAAAAAAAGCGTGGGGGCTGCCTATTTACATTTTTGCATGACTAACAAGTGGAAGAAATTTGAGACAACTGATTAGAAGCCCCCCACGCTTTTTTTCTATTACAGTAAAATTAAGTGTTTATTCAATTGCTTTATATACTTGGCATCCAAATATTTTTTTAACTTTTTAGTTCATTTTGCTACTAAGAGTGTTTTTTTTTTTTTTTTTTTTTGGTTTTTTAAACTATTATTTTATTTAAGAAAGAAAATAAGTCAAAAATAAGAAAAAACATAACTTACCCCATGTTTTTGACCATGTTTCTTCAGAAAATGTATTTTTAAAAAATGGCAAACAACCCCATTGAAGCATTATAGTAAAAACTTTAAAAACGCAATTGAAGGGGCTTGCAGCAACAAAGAGTTAACTCCCTTTTTTGGTCGTTTGGTTCAACAAGGAGTTATCTCCGGTTGATAGTTCTCGAGTTATTCGCTAGAATGAGTTAGCTGCTTCATTCGCTTGAGTCAACATGGGGTTAACTCTAGGAGATTTCCCAGCAATGAAAAACGGGAGTTAACTCTTTGTTGCTTCAAACCCTTCAATTATTTACCGCTGCTTCCTCCTGGCGTTCTTTCAGGGTCATAGGGATTATTGGTTCTCCCATACAGGTTATTGTAGGATTCCATCCAAAAGCACTGCTCACTGGTGTTCGTCACTACGATGGGTATAGCGCCGGCCCTGCGCAAGCTTGCCACCACATCCGCGTCCTCTTCCGCTCGAAAGCCTCGACGCTGCACAACTCCAGTAGTAAAGAGCATACCTGGGATGAAAACCATATTTAAAACTCAAAATTTATGTTCTATTTATTCATTTGTTTTATTTCATTCAAATTAATTAATTAATTTATTTATATTCTTTTTTCATTTTATTTCTTTCATTATTTATTTATTTATTTTCCTTTAATATACATATTTTTTTTTTATTCATTTATTTAATTTTTATTTTTATTTATTCATTTTCTTTTCAGTCCTTTATTTTATACATATAATTTTATTAATGTCCCACAATCGAACCGTTTTCAAGTGTAGACACATATGCTGATATGTGTATTATCTATATACATAAACAGCATAAATTAATACCAAGCAATGATCCATTTATCAAACCGTTGTATCACACATGATGTTTCCGGAATTTACAGTCGGAAAGCTTTACTTTTACTTTTCAAAGTAAGGTTATCCCAAACTTTTCCTGCGTTTTGCATATTTAAAGCTCGATTTTTTTCTTCTTCTTTAAATAAGAATTATAAGTAGGGTGATTTTCAAAACGATTGACAGTTTTGAGACTTGACTTTATCCGTTCATTTTTATGTTGATAAAATAATTTTTTGGCACTGCAAAAGCATGTAGTAATAGCTCAGTAAATTTAGGATTTTTTGCACCACAAAATTATAATTAAGAAATATTTTTAGAATTAGTTCCTCATAGCATGTAGAGTACATCCTAAAAAGTCCCCTAAGATCCCATATGTGCTTCCATCAAAAATGGCGGATCAAAGATGGCTTCCAGTACTTTTTGTTTTTTTTATAACTCGGTCAAGAATGAAGATTTTTCAGTTCTAAAAAAACCTCTATGCTCTAAATGTTTCGACATATACTCTTAAATAACCAATAATTAAGCTCAAACAATTGTTTTGACATCAAAAACTAAAATTTCTATTTTTTACGTAATATGCAGCAGAACAAATAAGCTACTAAAATAAGAAAATTTTTATGGTATTTTTTTTTAAATATGAACAGCAAAATGATTGATATATTCCATTTATTGAATAATCAAGTTACTTTTATTCTATTTCTGAAAGAAATCTTGCTATTTCTAGCTTTGGAATGAGAATATGATAAGAGAAAAAAAAAGTGACCTTATAATGAGTTTTCAAAAAAATTGCAGAATATCATTCATTTAGAACTTTAAAAACTGACATATAATATCTTTTTCAAAAGCATGTAAAATACATAAAGAGAAGGTAGTAATGTCAGTAAAAATGTAGAAAAAAAAAAGCATCAACATTCAATATCATCATCCTCATCTTCGAAACTGCACAGAAATTGAATTTTTACTTGTTTCACCATAACAATGCATGCAAAACTTGGAACATTAAAGGTCTGCATTTTCATTGTCATTTAGATCACAGTCTAACATAATTACTGTTAATTTGTAGTCACAAAACATTAAATGCGAAAGTTCCTTCAAAAGCTTCGGGAAGTCACAAAAGCGTTGTGAACATCAGTCCACCTTCTTTCATAACACATCCCCATTTAATTGGATTCA
The DNA here is from genome assembly GCF_026930045.1 of Uloborus diversus. Classification (NCBI taxonomy): domain Eukaryota; kingdom Metazoa; phylum Arthropoda; class Arachnida; order Araneae; family Uloboridae; genus Uloborus; species Uloborus diversus. The sequence goes on from NC_072738.1 coordinate 39,705,311, forward strand.
TTTTTTTCTTAAGCCACTGTTGTACTTTTGAATAAGCACAAAATAGATGCTGTGGAGCAACTGCACTTGTGGGTGGTGTCAATCTTTAAATTTTGAAGAAGGTGTTTTGGGTACTTAACTATTAAAGCGATTGTATCGTAAGATGCGTTGAGAATTAAGTATTACTCCCACCAAAAAGATGTTTCAGCAACACTTCTACAATCTGGGTGACCTTTTCTGGATAGATTAAGCTGAAAACTGCTGAGCTGTGAGATCAGAGAAAGCAGTTTGAGATTTTCCTTTAGCAACTTGAAAGCTCAAGATTTACCCTTCTGTACTAATAATAAAGCTGAAAGTCTGGATATCTGGATCTCTGTGACGCGCATAGCGCCTCGACCGTTCAGTCGATTTTCATGAAATTTGGCAAAGTTAGTTTGTAGCATGGTAGTGTGCACCTTGAAGCGATTTTTCGAAAATTCGATTTTGTTCTTTTTCTATTCCAATTTTAAGAACATTTTCTCGAGCAAAATTATCATAAGATGGACGAGTAAATTACCAAGTTATCATAACGTGAAACCGTAACATGGAAAAGCAAATAAATATAGCAAATTGGAGAGTAAATCATCATCCAATATTTGTAAATATAGAGACGAACTAAATGACCTTTTAATTTTCTACTACGGGCAAAGCCGTGCGGGTAACACTAGTTCTGAATATAGCTGACGTGGAGTCGGAGTCACATCCTGTGGCTGCGTGGAGCAAAAGAAGAGGATCCTTCAAGGGACCCAAAGCTTCTTGCACTTTCAATATATTGCAACATTTTTCTTTGAATTAAATTGGTTTGGGAGTAAAAAATAGTGATGTTCCAGGCATACCTCTTTCACTTAGAATCGAGAGCAGATCTGTATCAGTACCTATTACTGCGGACTGGTCTAGAGATGTTCTGGTATGTTTTTATTGCAACTGAGGAAATTAATACATTGGCTTCCCTATCCACTTGCACAACAGTCATTCCTCTTAATCGGAAATATTCCATCATAATTTGAATTAATCTTGATTTGTTCTCAGAATTCCGCAAAAAGTTAGTCAATTTAGTCGTTCCCACTATATTTTCTTCAAAAAGCAGTAGTCTCTAGACGTTTTCGACATCACCCTTCTTTGTTTCTTCTAAATGTTAGCTGGTAATGCATCAGCGTATCCATTGAAAACCATTGCTTCAAATAAAAATAAGTTTTTTCTGAAGACACCTCAAGTATTTGAGGCATATGTTTTTTTATTATACGTCTGATTCGTCCCATGCCAATGCCTGTCTAAGAAATTCTTCATCTTTAATGGACAAAGAGATTGGTGTTGGGTGGCTTAACAAAAGACTCTACTGATTCAATGATAGCTGCCACGCTTGTGTTTTTATTCTTTCTCAGAGAAAACTAACCAAAAAACGAGGGTAGTTGATGACTAATTCATATTTGAGATATCTCGTAAATTATCGTTTGATTTGAAAACAGCAGCATCCTGGTGAAAAACTTTGGAAGACTGAACAGAACGTTCATTTCTTAATAATAACCCCTTTTTTTCTCAAGTTTAACTTCACAAAAGAACTTCCTGAAGTTGAAGACAGTGATCTTTAACCAACATTTTTCCCATTGGCACATAGTTATATTAATTACATGGAATAATAGGGAAACATCTATATATATAAAAATCTCGTGTCACGATGTTTGTTCGGGGTAAACTCCGAAACTACTCAACCGATTTTTCTCAAATTTCATATCTATGTGTCATTTGGTCCAACTTAAAAGATAGGATAGTTTTTATAATTTTTTATTGCAAATTTCATATTTATTATGCAGTAATAGTGTGAATTAATTGTTTAGTTCTAAAAATTCTTAATAGATGGCGGTGTAATTTAATTAATCGATATAACTCTAACATCGTATGACTTACTGCTAAAAACACCATGATAAAAAAAATCAGAAATGTTGCTCAGAATTTCCATATAACGTTTCGGGATATTACAGGTTATTATTCACTTCCTGAGAAAATCAACTATATTTTTCAAAACGTTTCCTTGAATTGCTACAAATTGCAGATTTTACACCGTTGTGAAAAATATTCTTCTCCACCAGTATCAAGATTAACTAAACGCATTTAATAGGTGTATCGGTTTCGGAGCGATAACGGTTCGTCCAGATTGACGCAACACCCAGTGAGTGCGAAAAGATATCTGGATCACGAAGTTTTGCAAGAGTTGCAGAGGAACTACATTCGAGCTACTTGCTTGAGAGTCTGTCTTCGCGTTAGCAATGCGTGCATTAATGCTTTGAGAAATTTCTTAGAAAAGCACGAAGGTTCCAGGCTATTATATTAATCCTGCGTTAGGCTTCTCTGAAGGTGCCAGAATCATAACTGCCTTTAACCAAGAAGACTACTGAATTCTTCAAAAATATTCCATGTTAATTTCAGGAAGTTTAATGAATTTAAGCGGAAAAAAATTATTTTCTTTATTTTGTTCCTCAAGAGATTTTTAATATCATTAATTCTTGCAAAGATACGTTCGCAGCAGAAAATTGTAGTGACAATTGCATCGTCAGGCATTGCTGCTACTTTTTTTAGATGGTAGACGAACAGCACATTCAGCTTTAAAGTTGCCTATTAGATATTCATAACAAACAAAACGCAATGCGTAACATTAAAGAAAAAAAAAAAAACGTGGTATGGCTGTAGTGTTGCAAGAGAGTGAAATTATAATTTGGGATAAGTGTACAATGGCTCATGAGTAAAAGCATTCATTCGAAGAACATCATAGGATTGTGCAAGATTTGAACGGCAACGATAAACTTTTAGGCGAAATTGTCTGAATACTGTCTGGGGACTTCCGGCAGATATTACCAGTTATTCCGATGAAATCAACGCATGTTTAAAACAATCGTTTTTATAGCGTAATGTCGAGATAATGCGATTGACCATGAACATGCGAGTATAAACGCAAAATAATCTAATCGCTCAACTATTTTCTAAGCAATTGCTGGGTATTGGAAACGGTGAAATTGAACTGTATCAAAATATACAGTACAACAAATAGACAGACATTTTCTACACTGCCGTTGAGACGAAAAGTGAACTAATTGAGAGTCTATTCCCAGATAAATTTAATTTTTTTAAAGTCATAATTGCCTATGTAATCGCGCTGGTTTTGTAGCAGTTTTGTTTTCGGTTAACATTCCCGAACAAACAGGAATATTTGGGATCGTGAATTGTCGACTGTCAAATACATATCCCGATGCATGTCGCAAATTGTATTTATTAGTCGCACAAAGAAATTGGGAGTTGACACTTTCTAATGCAGTTTGGATATAAGGAGAAACAGTATTCGTCAACTGTTTAAAACAATTTTGACGACATACTATCCAACACAATCATCATTTTTTAAGGAGAAACTATATAACTTTCACGTTTGAAGACGTATTTCATAAAGTTTAACAAACACACAAATGTCCAAATCCAGGTTTTACACCAGAAATGAATATGAAGCTTTAGTTTTAACTGAAGGTTTTTGCGTTTCAATTTCAAATTTGCCACTTAGTTATTATGATATGCCATCACTTGATAGTTGGGGCACCGACTTAGTTAACACTGATTTGTAACGTATAACAACAGAGAAATGACGCTGTCTTAGCTACAATTATTGCGAATAATGAGCCATTACTGACGGCTGGAAAAAAAAAAGCTCCCCATTGTTACTGAACAAGCCTATACAGTTGTCGATGAAAACAAAGCAGTAAACATTCCAACTGAATTTTTAAATTCCCTGGATACACCAGGAATGCGACTACACGATTTCCGGTTGAAAATTGGCTCAACAATTTATTCTTTTTCGCGATTTAAACGCACCTAAATCACGCAACGGTACACGTTTCTTCATCAAAAGTCAACAACTTTGACGGGAAAGTTTAAAGGAGAAATATTTGTGTTGCCACGTAATCCATCAATAGCGTCATAATTTTCAAACACATTTGAAAGGCTTCAATTTTTGATTCGTTTAGCTTTTGCAAAGACCATAAATAGATCTCAAGAACAAACAATGTCTTCTTTCGGTTTGGACTTGAAACATAAATATTTCTCTCATGGGCAACCATATATCGCTTACTCACAAGTGGAAAGTTATCATACTTTTCGTATTAGCAAAAGGCTGGTTAAGCAAGAACATTGTGCACAACTTAGTGCTTAGACAGTTTTCATTTTTCAAATAATAGAAACAATAGTTCGAAGTCAATGTTATCTACTTCATTGAAAAAATTTAATTTTTATATGTTTTTAATTTAGTTAGTGTATTTTGTAAAGAAGTTATTGATTACAAACTATAGAGAAAGCTGAGGTGAATAAAATGTAGTGTAGAATCTAAAAGTGTATGGTGGTTTACGCTTAGTTTCTACATTCGGTTATTTTACAATCAGTTTCGATATTTACTATCACTTTCAAGTTATTTTTGCTTTTTTTTTTTTGGCCGAAGTCATACTTACAAAATTTACTAAGCGTAAGTATAATGCGTTTTTCATAGAAAATTTAGTTAGTACTTACTGAATTCAATAAGTACTTTCTTCAGCCTGCACTGCAAAAAAAAAAAAAAAAAAATCCGAAACGTTAATGAGTAAAAATTTTCGATACTTGCTTGCAGTTCTGGTTAAGCTTTGGCTATGTTTGCATTACTGCTTATAGAAGTTCCTTAATAAATCAGAAAGGTGCTAAGCTTTTTTTTTTTTTATCCCTTCCTAAGTTTACACTAAAGCTCCAGAAACACGACTAGCTTCGAACGGGAAGATCTTAGAATTTTTCAAGAGGCTTCCGAGATAATTTCAGGAAGGTTATTTACTTTTATCGGAAAACTTTCCGGGTTTTGGCATGACATGTTACTGCCAGAAATTGGACACATCAGCTGCCCATAATTTTCCAGGAACATTTATGAATCGTTTTTACATTGAATCACGCCCATTATCAATCTCTTATGTTTTAAAATCGGCTATACTATTTTTAGCTCTATTAAAAAATTTGTTTGATTCTATCAAAATAATGAGTAAAAGTTTATTTTAATCCAACTTCTTTGCCACAGCAACGCGTGGCTGGGTCAGCTAGTAATTTTAAAAAAAATCGTTCTTGAGTAACTAATTTGCTCCCTAAAATGCACAAAAAATACCATTTTGAGATAACAATGATCTTTTTACTAAAAAAAAAAGTTTTGAACGATTTTTGACATACTTCTATCGTTACTTGAGTGTTTTTTTTTTTTTTTTTTTTTCCATTCACTTAATATTACAAAAGGAATTTGGAGCCACTTTACGATTAATGGTAGTTTCAAAGAGCTAAACAAATCAGCATTGAATTTTCACACCGAAAATTTTGCATTTCAGACAAAAAACACAATTTGCAGATTATTTATGTTTATAGCTTTTTATGAGAAAATGTCGGTAAAACACAAGCACCAATTCAAACATACATAGCATTTTTAAAACTGAAAAATAACAACTATTAACTAATATATAAGGGAAATATTTAGAAAAAGAAACTCCAAAAAATGTAAAAAATTATTTGTTTTAGTAACTTATGTATTCTGCTGCATGTTACATAGAACACAGAAATTTAAGTTTTTGTTGTCAAAACAAATGTTAGATTTTTTTATTGGTTTTTTAAAGTTATGTATCGAAACAATATTACTTCTAGAGCCTACAGTTTTTTTCAGAACTGAAAAATTTTCATTTTTGACCGAGTTATGAGGAAAACAAAAAGTATTAGGCGGCCATCTTTGATCCGTCATTTTGGATAGAAGCTCACATGAGAACTTAGGGAACTTTTCAGGATTTGTTCTACCCATGCTCAGGAACTAGTCATGAAAAATTCAGCTAATTATAAATTTGTGATGCATCGACCCTATTTTTGGCCTAAATTTACTGAGCTATAAGGCATGTTTTACACTTAATTCATTGTATTCAGTGTTTTTTTTTCATGATCGTAGATTAATAAGTCTTTTCTATTACTTTAGTTAGCCAGTAACGGAAATTTCCTTGTCCCGACTAGAAAACTCACATTTCCTAATTCCTTTTTGTACCTTTCAACAGCTTTTTTACTTTTTGTGCATTGAAGAAGAAATTAATATTTGTTAGTTACACAAAGCTGAAATAGATTTTACTGAACTGCTTATCAAACAGTTTAAAATTTCAATGCAGAAGTGCAACTCCTGAGTGTTACCCCAGGGAATTAAATTCTTTTTAACTGCATGTTTAATAATATACTAGGTAAAATATTGCCAGATAGGAGGCACTAAAATCAGAGTCACACATTTAATCATCTCACTTTGGTTAGATTTTTCACGTTGCTCCTCGTTTCCAAAATTTTTAATTTCGGAAAATTACAAAAAAAAAAAAAAAAAAAAAGAGCCTTGTAGGCAGTCTTTTCAGATTATATTCGGTTTAAACGTAGCTGTAAGTTGGTGACAAACAACTACTTCTCTCTTCAACAAAATTGTTATTGTCGACAAGTGTAGTTCATATGCAATAAAAACTTTGATTGTGAACACATACATTCGGATTTTTGAAACAATGAATAAGTCATTCTAGTTTATGACAGATGTAAGGGCAAGTGATACCAATACCCTTTTACTTATGTATTAACTTCTATTGTATATTTTACGCGAAGTGATGGCTGAAATCATAGAGTAAAGAAATTTACATAGAGAGGCCCCATCTATGGTAAAAAAAAAAGGATGAAATTGAAGCCGGAATTATGGGATACAGCGGTGCAATTATGGGTGGGGTTATGATAACAACCAAATAAAGTAGCTGGCGGATTGGTTTACATGTTAATTCATGCTGTAATGCAATTTCAAAAACGTGCCTCATAAACTTCCAACAATATCTAAGTTTAAATTAACAACCAATGGAGATTCAGTAATGGAATGATTTGAATTAAAATGTATCTCAAGATATTTAGCAAGAAGCTAAGGATCTTGGGATACAGCGGTGCAACTTCCGGCTTCAATTTCTTAGTATAGCGGGGCCTCTCTATGTAATTTCTTTACTCTATGGCTGAAATAAAAATAAAGGGTTGCTATTTTATAGACAACGTTTGCCACATCTAGGGTTTCCTCGCAGAACATGCGATTCTGCTCTTCTAGATCGAAGGTTAGTATGCCGGATATTTTGCCTATTTAACATTTGATTACATACATTTCTGCGAAAGCTTCCACACCAGTGATTCTCTATCTAAACCTAAGGCGTAACACTAAGAGGTGGGGTGATGCGGAGAAAAGTGGTTCCCTATCTTTTAGCACATAATGCCCCCTTTTTTGCGAATCAAATATCCCGCCACCCCATGTTGCGTGTACTCCCTTTATACAGCGCTTAAGGAGATTTTCTTTAGTTTTATACCAATAGATATAATAACAATATTAAAACGAATGAGGCATTTAAAAATAGAGACATTCAGGATTGAAGTGACCCTGAATGCAGATTACTGAATTGACCAACTAGGCCCCAAGTAGGGCCCCTAAAAAGACATAAAATGGCTAAAATTGTTTTAACCAATGACTAAAATTGTAAGCCTACACGGAGGCCCGAAAAAGTGTATGGCCTAGGATCAGCGGCGTGCACAGGGGAGGGGGGGAAGGACACCTGTTCGCCCGGCCCGAGCCCGGAGGGGGCCCAATATTTGAAAAAACAGGGGTGAAATATAGGAGTAAAAAATATGGAGGGGGGCGGAAAAGTTATTTGTGATGGGCCGCAAAATTTCTGTGCACGCCCCTGCCTAGGACCTTGTAACATCTTAATCTGGTCCAAACTGAATGACTTATTTATTTAGCACTTAAATTTCATCTAATAACAGTTTCTAAATTGTCTCCCCCCCTCTCCGGCGCACTCACCTTTCACAGCGATAGCCTCCTTGACGCTAAGTGGCACCCCGAGGAGGGGCGTGTCCCTCTCCAGCTCTTCCTCGCTCTTCTCCCCTGAAGTGACGAGGTCGTCTGCCCTCTGCGCCTCTTCCAGGGCCTCTCGAAACCGACGATCCACCACAGCATTCACAGCCGGCTGGATTTCGTCTATTCGCTGCATGTACGCGCGAACAACGGACACGCTCTTCACCTGAAAAGAAATTCCATCAAAGACACTCATGCATATTTATGCACTGACAGAGACAGATTCAGAAAGTATTCAAGGTGGGGGCGATTGATTTTACATACCTAACCCTTTTATATTCCAAAACCTCAACCCCCTAAAATCATGGAAGATCGTCTCAAAAAAAGTTTTTTTTATTTATTTATTTTTTTTTTCTGAAAAAATACGGAGAAGTGAACTGAACACCATCCCAAATCTTAACGTCATCAAAAATGCAATGCCCTATAATTGCTTTTTTTTTTTGACATGAGTTAAAAAAAACGTTCTAAGGGAGAGCCACCGAGCCCTATCTAATATAACCTAAAATTGAGTTTTTGGAACTTTGAAAAACTTCCTATACAAAGTTTGATTCCTATCCTTGATACTGTAAGAAATTTCCGAAACGTTTCAGTTTATTTCCGGAAAACGGTCCAGTGTTTCGCCAGTTTCCTGTGAAATTCAGGTATTTGGTGCCAAGCCATTACTAGAAAAAACATTGAGCTATAGGGTGAAGCAAAAAAAAAAATTTTTTTTTTTTTTTTTTTTGCGAGTTGCTATAGCACGGAAAAGTTGCGATTGGTGAAGTAAAAAAACATATTGAAATCGGATAATATCTTCCGATCGCGCAACAAGCCTGAAAATTTAAAAAAAAAAAAGGGGGAAATTTTGTGTTTTTTACGGATTTTTTAAAAATTGTGTGCCAATGTTTTTTTTTTTTTTTAATGTTCTTAGACGGGAAAGTTGCAATTGGTGAAACCTTGAGGAATTAAAAAGAAGTATTGAAATCGAATACCTTTTAATTAAGGAACAAGTCTCAAAAATCGAAAAAATTGAGAATTTCAGCTTTTTTTTCTGATTTAAAAAAAAGGGTAAATATTTTTTCGTTTTTTTTTTCCTGCAATATAGAGAAAGCGCTTTTAAAACGCACTATGTAACAATTAAGCATACATTTATTTCTCGATTTAGAAGGTTTCTAACCATGCAGAAGTCCCATTATTTACAGTAATTAACCATTTTCATATAACAGAAGATTCTAAAATGTTTACCGAAATTTCTATCATCCAGTACACAAGTCTTATTGTTGTGTTACTTGTTGAACCTAATTTATTATCAGTTTTTTTGAAAACTTGGGCATAAATTGATCTGAACTTCAATGTTGATCTTATGTAAGCATCTCTTTATTTTAATTCTCAAACTTCAACCTCTGCCACTTGCTCCACATATCTTTCGACGTCTTGCGTAATTGCTGGGGAATAATTTTACATCCAAGTTTGGAGTAGTACCTGTTTTAATAAAATATTTACTGTCTTTGTTTGTAACTTTTCGAAGAAAGAGTGGAAAAGATGACTTTGTCGTGCTCCAAGCAATAATCTGTGTGTAATCAGCGGCTTCGAAATGACCAAGTTTCTGATGTTTTTGCCTTTAGAAACTGACTCTCTGGCTTTTAAAACTCGTTAAAAACTCTAGTTCTTATATGTGTCTTCCTTCATCAAAAACCATGGCCATCAGTAAGTTTTCGGGATGCGCAAAGAAAGGGTTTCTTCCAATGACAATGTAAACAACTTGTTTCAGGTTTTCGGGCAAGTATTCATAGGTTTGATTTGTTTTAAAAGCATGAATGGGACCGTTTGCAGGCCCGGATCTATAAATTTTGCGCCCCTCTGCAACAAACTCTGTAGGGCCACTCCTCAGAGGCCAGCAGTGTAGGTTTGCAACGTCCATAAGTCTTAATGCTAGTTCTTTTTTTTTTTTTTTTTTTCAATTTCTTGGGCCGATGGGTCCTCTTAAGAATGTGGGCTCCCTCACACTGCGGGTATGCAGATCAGGGCCTGACTGTTCGTGAAGTTTTTGTATTTCTTTATTTCAAACCAGATTGGCATGTAACAATTCAAGATAAAAGTAACAATGTCTTTTAACGAATCTGATGGGATCGTTACATTTACGTAAAGTCTGAGGACTCGATTTGCACAAGTGAGCCATCTGGAATATGAGAGTGGGCCGGGTCAAGATTTGACCAATCATTTTTACAATTGCAACTCTTTATTGCTTGAGATATATCTAGAAGATACCTTTAATCCCTACTCAAGCATTTTCTGATTACTTCTATAGTTGTGCACTTAATTACTTGAAAATCTATTACCGACTGTTTTAAAAAGCCCATTGCAATGGTCGTCCGACATAAATTTCGAATTGACGAATCTCGTTACTTATCCACTTAGTATACATTTTAGAACGATCATAACACATAATATCTAAGTCATTTAATGAAATTCGTTGTTCATTTAGATATGAAACAATGCTATTCAGTAGGTCTTTGGCTTATCCGCAGTTTAGAGACACGTGATTTCGCTTAAAGCTTACGGATTTAAATTAAGAGATGGCTACATAAGAGCAATATTGAAATCCAGACCATTTATTCCCGAGTTTTCCAAAAAACTGATTAATTAGGTTCGACAAGTCCCACTTAAAACGATTGGACTTGTGTATCGGATTGTAGAACGTTTTCTAAATATTTTATAATCTTTTATTTTCTGACGATGGCTCATTGTTGCAAATAATGGGAGTTCTGCATAATTAGGAGATACCTTCAAAATCGAGGGGAAAAAAAAACTTTTCTGTGTAATATAGTACATTGTAAAAGGTTTTGCCCTATAATGCTGGAGAAAAAGAAAAAAAAAGAAAATATATATATTTTTTTTAAACAATCATAATAAAAAGATAAAATTTTCAGTTTTTTTTTATTTTTCAGGCTTGTTCCTAAATCAGGAGGTATTATTCGATTTCTATATTTCTTTTTGATTTCTCAAGGCTTCACCAATAGCAGCTTTTCCGTCCGAGCATTGAAAAAATACATCGACACAAAATTTTTAAAAAATCCGTAAAAAATTATAATATTTTCCATTTTTCCGAATTTTCAGGCTCGTTGCGCGATCGGAAGATATAATCCGATTTCAATAACTTTTTTTTAAATCTTCACCAATCGCAAATTATCCGCGCTACAGCAACTCACAAAAAAAAAAAAAAAGTTTTTTTCGCTCCACCCAATTGTGCAAGGTCGTTCCTGATTTTTTTTTCAGCACCAGTACAAACAAGAAATTGTATTAGATACACCCCTAGCAACGGACGGCCAATTTTTTGAGGCACGGATTTTTCGGCAGACAGATTTTATGTTAAAAACACCTCTAGCAACGGCCACCCAAACCTTCTTAACGGCCGCCGAGTGAGTGCGTCCATCCTATATTTCAGGAAAATTGATTCACTAACACAGCCATTCGGTTCAAGAAGGAGAAGCGTTGTTGTCTGATAACCAATTCCAATAATTTTGGGGTAAAAATGTCACTCACGCTTATTTTGTTAGTTGGTCAGTGTGTGTGCGTCATTAAACTGGGTTGCAAGCAGCACTGTTGAAGAATATTTTTATGAATCTCGCACAACGTATTGAAGTTCTGAGCAAGACGAGCACTAGTAACTGGCGAGCTTTGACTATCAATTTAATGATACGTTTTGTCATCTTCAGCAAGCGAAATTTTCAACTGAAGTGATTTTGGTGTTTTGGGGATAATAGATAAAGTCATCGGAAATTCAGATGCAATCAGAAATAAATTCGTTAGGTATTTACATTTTGAACTCAAAAATGAATTTGGAAACAATTGTTAGAGAACAGTAAAAACTGAAGTCACAAATTGTACTCTTTCTTTGAAATACGTAAACAATAAATTAAATTAAGTTCTATTTAATCTTTAGACTTCATATCTCAAACTTCATTTTATGTGTTAGACTTGTTTATATTATGTATTATAGAAATTATAATGCCACTATAACGATAACTCTTTAAAACGGCCACTCCCTCTGAACGGCAGAAATTTTAAGGAACGAGGGGATGGCCGCTCAGAGATATTTCACTTTGTAAGTGGTACATATTTTAACTATGGCAGATACAATCTTAATATCAGGCTTTGTGAATGAAAGTTGTATTCACAGATTACTCTCAGCACTAAGTCTGTGATGATATTTAGTTTTTGTCGATAGGAAAATTGAGAACATAAATTTCGCTGCAAATAATAAGAGTACAGACAAGGAATTTCGTGATAATGGAGAAAATTCATATTTTAAATTACACCAGAATTTCACTGAACGGCATCATCTTCAATTCTGGTGCAAGGAAGGATCAAGTGCCATTTCAATAGAAGAGTCGTATTTTAGAGCTGACATAATTGAAAGCCATACAATATGACAACAAATGGCTTTTAAATCCACGATTGATATTTTCCCAGCCGATCATTCGAAAAATACTCGTTTAACTTTACTTTAAAATCTTATTCTTTTGGGACTAATCTGAATGTTTTGAGAGAGAGAGAGAAAAAAAAATTAAGATTTCAGAAAATAAAATTTTTAAGGAACCTTTTGGTTCCGCGGAACCCAATTTAAGAAACACTGAAAAAGTGATCGAATTGCTAACACGTGGCTCTCAATTGCATCTCAAAAACACACTCACCTGCTTTGTCCTAATTTTGACAGCCAGGTTCACGGCCGAATCCAACAACAGCGGATTCCGAACAGGTGGCAGAGGTGGCCCTTTCCTTCGAAATGTGCTCAGCCATTCGAAGAAAGTGTCTGTCACAGTCCCAATGGCTATCCTGTAAAAAAACAATAGAAGGGACAGCGTCCATTTCTTTGCAAACGTAAATAACTTTGCGAGCGAGGTAGACATGTCCAAGAGCTTCCGTCCCGAAGTTTTGTTTTAGTGATGCAACCTGCCAACTGTGGGCTTTTTGACAGCCTGCCGGCGGAAGGTTGTTTTCGTCACGTGATCAATTTCCCCTCAGGTGTGGATCGGGGTAAAGACCTCTGCTGCTGGAAGTAGGGGGGGGGGGGGGATCGCGTCCTCGTTGCACCATTCTCTCTACGCTCATTGGCTATCGGGTTAAAAAATACGATTCGGGATGTTGCAGATCAAAACAAAACGCTATTTGTAAAATTAGCGCTTCAGAAAATGAAACTCTTATAACTGATAAGTAAATCAGTGGCGGATCCACAGGGGGGGGGGGCGATTGGGGCGATCGCCCCCCCCCCCCCCCAACAGACTTTGTGGTTTTTTTTTTTACTATTAGGTTGCATACCAAAATAAATCGTTTTTGTTTGAACACTTTCTGAAGAATAATCTAATTTTTTTCAAATTCAAAATTTATACATTAAATTTTTTTCATTTATGCTCAAAATTTAAATGATAAATGTTAAAAATTGAAAGCGTATTTCCTTCTCAGCGTTTGTTTTATATCGTTCGAAGGTGTAATCATTCCTGCATATTTATAACTGGTGCCATACATACGTTTTATTTTTGCTCCAGGGGGGGGGGGGTATTACATATTCCCTTAATTTGCGGTTTTTTAGTTGATTGATATGAAAATACGGGTTTTTTTTCTCCTTTATCTATTTGATAAATTTAATTATTTTATATATAAATGTGAGTTGATGAAGTCAGTAGCATTGCTACGGTGGCGCGGATGGGTTTGCCCCAGGTGGCACCTGAAATTGATCTTCAACTTTTTTTGAAAAATTTAAATGCTTCAATTCTAAAAAAAATTCCCCAACATTTCAATTTATATTAAAAATTATTTTGCAGGGCGGGGCTAAGCCGGGTGACACCCCCTAGAGTGTGACACTAAAATGAATATGAGAAATTTCGATGTTTCAATTCTGAATTTTATTTCCAACATGAAAAAAAAATATTTTTTTTTCTATCAAACATATTGGTCTCACTAGAAGGGCATTTGAGGCGGCTGGTACTCATATGGAGTGGGGCGGGGGGGGGGGGGGCGGAGACAACCAAAACGCATGTAAGAGTTCCGGAAAAATGTAAATACCAACAGAAATTCGCATATGTTTTATAATCTCTCAAATGCATTGGTATCAATACGAGGGAAACGTTTATTTCGGATGATATCCCTCTCGGGGGGGGGGGGGGACACAATTTCGTTTTGTTTATGAATATTGTATAACCTCGTTTCTTTCATCGAACATTGAATAAGGTTTTTTTTCGCCTTCGGTTGATGGGGAGGGGTGAGGGGTGATAGCCCAGATTATCACCCCGGTTGACATCCAAGTTTGCTACGCCACTGATTAAGTGTAATTTAACAATGCTGTAACAGAATATGGTTTTTTAACAGATCAATTTTTTTTAATTGTTAAAAGATCTTTTTTGTCTCTTGTATTTCGCATTTCCTAGTAAAATCCCTTTCAAACAAAAGTAAACTACACTTAAAACGTTTTATTTTGATCCTAAATTTATTTTAATACTGGTTAAATAGTGGAAAATTATGTTTTGTATAACGAAAATTAACCGCTTTATTTGCTTCTGGTTCTATCATAAAAGCAATTTTTGTTACAAGATTTATTTCGATATATCTTTATTTAAACTTTTGTTTCGCGTTTTTTACTGCCGCTATTTGTAGTTATAGTGAACTTTGGTAGTTGCTTGTTTTCATTTTTTCTGCAATCATTAGACATTATTTTTATTCCAAAATGTATTACCGAGGAGATTCATAGAAATGCCTCATAAATCCATGTCATATCGATCTCTGAAAATCCCACGTTACATTAGAATGGTATTTGTTTTCATTCCATAATAGGATGAGAGAAAATATATAAAAAATGGCGATATAAGGGAATGTATTTCCTTTATTTGTAAGACTCAATTTAAAAGCTCGTGAATGATCTTCGCAACGAAATAGCTTTTGTGCGTCCGATACTTTTGAGCGCATGTGAGAACGGATGGGATGGAATCATAGGCGGCTCGTGGGGGCAACTGCCCCTCCTTTTCAAAAACAAAGGGGCACTGCCCCTCCGTTTTTCTAACTTCAAAGTTATAGATCGACCGGAAAATGCTGGTGCTGATCGATTCACGTGTTTAAAGAAAGAAGAATTGACTTAATAAGGGTACTTTAAATGTTTGTCACGTTTTTTGATGAAGATTAAATTGGAGCTTTGAATCGAAAGAAGGAAGTCTACTGTTGATATTTGTCTCGAGATTTCAAGTCGTGTCCCTAGGTTTTTTTTTTTTTTTTTTTTTTTGAGACGATCATTTAACCACAACAAAAATACCATAGCCCAATTTTATAAAATTTAAAATAAAATAATAAATAAATAAATAAGGGCGCTGCCCACATCCCCCCTCCCGTGACTTCTCTGACCCCCCCCCCCAAATTTTTTATGCACCAATCGCCCATGGATAAAATTGCCCCCCCCCCCCCCAAACAGGCCTCTGGATCCGCCACTGAAGTGAATCGATCAGAGCCTGATGCAGGGGCATGCGGGGCATAGGCCCCTCCCCTTAGATTTCAGGAGGCCCAAAATCCCCTTAATTTTTCATGCTAATTAAAAATAAATGATGATTTCACTCAGAATCTAGAGTATAATAATGTCATTGATATTTTTACAAAAGCAAAGACAAGGAAAAAATCTCTTTATTTGTTGATAAAAATTCCCCTTAAAATCTTGATCTCTTTGCAAATCCTAAAACTACTCCAAGTTTAGTCTGTGTTTATTATTAAAAGTTATATCATAGATGACATTGATATTTACCGTTTGCTGCAACGGGCAAAGCTTAACCACTTCTTATATAATTATCGTATACTATATCTCTTACTTTTTAAATGTATAATGCTATATTCTAATATGAGGTACCACCAAATTTAGCATGGTTGTGTTAATGTGCAAGTATCCAAATATTTTTTGCTTCATTCCATAAAATAAGCGGGAATTGGGGGGGGGGGACACAAAATTAATTTCATGCCCAGTGTCTTCAAAAATCTTAGTCGGGCACAAGGAGGGTCCTGAAATAAAACTGTGCCCCATGTCCAATATCAGAATGATCGGGCTCTGGAATCGATTATTTCAGAAAGGGCATAAGCAGTGGCGCACACAAGAGAGGGGTCCAGGGGGCCGGACCCCTCCCCGGTCTTGCTTTTTTCCCCCTGATTGATTACGATTCCATCTATTTTGTACGTAGAATAATTTGAAACCATGGTAATAATAATTTCTGGTCTAATAAGAGAAAAAGTAAAATCCTCTTGTTAAAAGATTTTTAAAAATATTGTGTATTTTTCCTATAGCGAATTACTCATGAGAAGCAGAATGGTCATTATAAATGAATGCACTGTAATACGTAAGCATGTTTTTAGTTTTGTAATTAGATCACTGAGAGATCAGAGAAATGAGATCCTATGAACTTGAATCCATTTTTTAATTAAGAGAAAAGTTACAACATAAATTATTTTGCTCTCTGGTTAATTATTCAAATATATTTCATAAAATAACGCTAATTATTTATTCAATAATTTATTTTTTACCGTTTTTCGCTCCCGGGAATAGATGAAATCAAGTCAATATGTTTGATGGAGTATTGAGGTATGATATGGGAATGAGGTTTTCCATCTTGGACCATCCCTTGCAAAATCCTGTGCGTGCCACTGGGCATAAGTAAATTTTTTTCAAAATTGAGTTAGCTGTGGTTTTCCCATATTTGTAGAAAGAGATATCGACTAGTGTAGTAGAGAAGTCAATCCTTGCACAACAAAGCACTTTATTTAGGGGGTCACATTTTTCGTTCAATGCAGAAAGGGCATAAATGCCGGACTTATGCCCTTGCTGCACTAAACGTGAATGAAGGAATAGTAAGATAAATTGCCATGTGAATATGTGGCAAGATCACAGTAGAACTAGATTTTTCGTTGTAATGAAGTAAAAACAAATAACTCCTTTGATCTAAGCATTATTACGGTAATGGTAGGTTCGTCAGTTGGGGGGGGGGGGGGGGTCATTTTCGATTTTCAATACGACATTTGATTTGAATAGTTCATTTTGATTCTTGATTCAATTTTTGAGGCTTATTTCCGATTTTCAATGCGAAGTTTGATTTGAACATTTTATTTTGATTACCATTTGAGCAATCAGAGGGGCGTGTCAAAAGCTCCCCCACTCGAATCTTGGTAATGGACAAAAATAGGCACATCCTATTTGCTAATATGGTGAATTCCCGCTCTATGTGAAGTGAACTTAACATGACAAAAACGCTCAGAAGCACTATAGATATGACTCATTAATTACCAATAAAAGTCCCATTAAAATGTGAAATCATCCAAGGAAAGGTCTCCGAACCTCCCTATCCTCTCCCTAACGTCGCCATAGGAGAGCTTAAAATTTAGCTTTGAGAAAATAGATACCAAAATTCCGCTCCCTTCGCCAATGTCATCGTAGTACAAATGCATTTTTCAGAGTTTGATGTCCAAAAATTTCTGGGAAGAGCTACGAAACTTCCTCGTTTCCCGAACAAGGCAGTTTTGAAAAATTCTTTGGTAAATGGAGGCCTTTAACTCTGCCCTCTCTCCCCAAACCTCTTCTTCTCACTAAAACGCCATTTTTAAGATTCCAATTTCAAATATTTTCCGGAAAAAACCCCCCAATTCTCCCACCTCCGTCTTATTTCCGAAGTCATCAAACACAGTCTAAAAATTCGTTGTTAGGATTTGTAACTTGTTGCATATAAATTTGGCGCCAAAGCACTACATTGAGCATACAGAATTTCTCAGTGTTATTATCATCTTACGTTTTCAAAGTTCTATCTATTCCTGTTTTCTTTCTCTTAAAAAAAAAACCGACTTAAAAAAAAAACAAAAATTTGACTTTTTTTTTTAAAGTCAAATTTGAGATAAAAGCTTATAGGAAGACAAATCGAAAAAATCGAAAATCCGGCACTACTCAAATTAAGTGCAGTCATTCTTTAAAAAGCACCACTAGAATTCTCCAATCGGGCTACGCGTTTACTGACGCGTTCTCTATCCCAAAGAAGAACAATTTCGAAATCAGTTACAACGTTACTATAGTGGTGCATACCCAACCTGGCAGCGGCACAGTGGCAGCATTGAGAAGGTTAGGTTTGCCTAAACTATATAGCCGAACTCATCGATTAATTCAGAAATTAAAGCAACCGTCGAAAATCCTTTTTTTTTTTCGTTGGTTTTATTTGAAATATTTTTCATTTTGGGTGAGGGGGCGGAGGGCAGCTACCCTCCCTTGCCCCCTTATGATACGCCCTACAGAAGAGACATACCCAGAAGCTATTGAAAAAAAAGACCGAAAAAACCCAAGCAACGATAAAATATACTTTTTTTTTTCAATATAAATCAGGAATTACCGAAAAGTGGACGTAACCACATGTCTTTTGCACATGTGGCTCAATATGGATTTGGTCCCTCGTGCCGCTTCAACTGCGTTTGAAGATCAAGGACAGGAAAAACAAGCGAAAGGAATCGATGGAGGAAATTTAATGATGCTGCCACCTGCGGGAGTTCGTAACAACTTACCTATAATAAAATATGAATATTGTCCCATTCGTGTTTTTTCCAGGGCTGTGGAGTCGAGGTCGGACTGATTTTGGGATAGAGGGGTCGGAGTCGGTCATTTTCACCCAGGGTTCGAAAATATCATGATATTTTCGAAAATATCCGATATTTTGATATATATCCAATATTTTCAATCAACCCAAACTCAAGTCTTCAAACTAGTAAATGCATCTTCAAAACACTCTTTATTTTCTTGTATTGTTATTACAATATGAAGACTTAAAATTAAGGTTTCTTTTATTATTTATATCTATAGCATTTCATTTGACATTTTAAACAGTTTTAATGGAATTAATTTAGCATTAGCTTTTTTACTCGTTTTTCTTCTGTTAGCTAGTTTTACACAGTTATAATTTGAATGAGAAATAAAAATATGTATTAGTTGGTGCACAGCCATAGAGTATTTTCTTTTTTTCTGACCAACGTTTAATACTAAATTAAGCACTTTTAATCGGAATTAAAATTTTTATATTACTAATAATTTTATGAATATAAAATAAAAAAGGAATACTATATTACTTTGTTATGTTAATTATGTATGAATACATCTTAAAAACATAGTACATAACTTTTGGTTATGTTCAAAAATAAATTTAAAATATTACTATGATTAATATAATTTTTATATTGAAAATACTGTGGTTGAAAAAATAAATATCGAAAATATCAAAGTATCATATTTTTAAAATAAATATCGGATATATATCGTGATATATATCATGATATATATCGACTGATATTCATCGGCGAACCCTGTTTTCACCTAAAGTCCGCAACCCTGGTTGTGCTTGCGGATTCAAATTGATTTTGGGGTTTAGGAGTCGTAGTCAGTCATGTTTCCTTCGACTCCGCAGACCTGGTTTTTTTTCGAAGATAGCGGAGTTAGAGTCGGAGTCGTGGACTTTAAAGTTTCAAGAGTCGGAGTCGGCCCCCCCCCCCCAAGTCCACAATTTACCATGGCTGCGGAGACACAGTCGGACTGATTTTTGGGGAAGGAGGAGGCTCTATAATCAGAGTCAATGACAAATAGAGTGATGGACGGCCACAACAGCTTGAGGATGCCGAATTGGAGGACATATTGGACGAAGACCCGTGCTAAATGCTAAGAACTGTCAAAAACATTACGAGTGACTCAACAAGCCAGATCCATATTTGTCCGCTTAAAATCCATGGGAATGATGCAAAAACTAGGATATTGGGTTCCGTATGAATTGAAGATGAGGGACGTCGAACGCCGTTGTTTCACGCGTCAGCAGCTGCTTCAACGGCAAAAAAGAAAAGGTTTTTGTATCGTTTTTTTTACTGGTAACGAAAAATGGGTTCATTACAATATCCTCACACGCAAAAAATCAAACGGGCCGCCGGTCATACGCCAAAATTGAAGCCAAAGTCGAATATTCACGATGGCAAGGTCATATGCTCTATATTTGGTGGGACCAATTGAGCGTAGTCTATTATGATTGAGCTGTTACTATAAGGTGAAACTATCACAGGACAACTTTACCGAACTCAATGTTTCATTGTGTTTGAGCCGACTACTGCGGGAAAAACGGCCAATTGTAATTTTGCAACATGATAACGCTCTGTCAATTGTTGCGCAGCAGCTCAAAACATAACTTCATACGCTGAAATGAATCCCACCCCACCCGCCATATAGCCCAGACATTGTCCTTTCAGACTACCATTCGTTTTTGTCGATGACGCATGCTCTTGAGGATCAGCACTTCCACTCTTTTGAAGAAGTCCAAAATTGGTCCGATTCGTGGATCGCATTAAAGGAAGCATCGTGTTTTCGAGATGGCATCCCAAAATTGGCAGAAAGAAGGGGAAAGGTAATGGCCAACGATGAACAATACTTGAAAAATGAATATGAAACCCTTTTTTCAGAATAAAGCGTCAAACTTTGAAAAAAAAATCCTTTAAAACTTATTCGTACACCAGATAATATTTGTGTTTAGTAGTGGCACAGCGAATGAGGGGGGGGGGGGCGGGGCGGAGACACCTTATAAATGTAAGGGATTGCATTTATGTTAAACCCCTTATAAGCCATTGGTTTAAACATAAATGCAACAATACAGTAGTTTATGCATATGAAAGGACTGTTTTGATTGAAAAAAAAAACCTTTAGAAATTATTTTTGATCCCCTTCAGAAGGTATTTTTCATCAACCCCCCACCCCCTCCGGAAGGTATTTCTGGCTGCGCTAGTGGTATTGAGGATACATACATATGTTTACTTCTCCAATCAAATAGTTTTCAAGATGCGTGTGAGCATATTAAATAAACATGCAAATAAATAAATAAATAAACACACCACAGAACAATTACTCGTAGATTGCATTTTCGCTCGTTTCACCCTATCATTCTGAAACTCTGTTTCTGCAGATCAGGGAACACAATTGGTGTTTCACTAGTCGACCCGTGCGGAACTCCGCACTGTACTTCGAATCGTTTTATAAGGCATTTACCTCTTTAAAAATTTCAAAGAAAGAATATTATGAAGAAAAACCGAAAAAAGTAAACGGAAAAAAGTAAGCGCACAAGACAAGGCATGTAATTTGAAGACATCAGTAACAAAACCTCGTTAAATACAATGTTGTGATAATTTGATCATCGCTCCCCTTTTGGTTGTACGTATTTTCAATGCAAATATAAATATCATTAAAAGTGTGGCTGAGTGACACGTGAAAAATCAGTAATTTTGCATGTGAAAAAACAGGTTGTGGCAAATACAGTTCTGCCCATGTGAGCATCTGACGAAAGAAAAAGAAACATTAAAGAGATATTTAGTGGCACGGATTCGAACTGGCACCATTCTGATTAACAGTACGACGCTCCAACAAACCTAGCAACTATGCCTTCCTTTTCGAATGCAATTCATTGAAGGAATGCGTAATAAAACACAGTAAAAAAGTTTTTCGCCGAAAAAAAATAATAAGATCATGCGTCTATGTTTTGTCATTAGCCAGCATGATACGATTTAAAATTATTCGTAAAACGTGGAATTTGATTAAAGAATGAGTAAGATCTCACGTAGCGATTGAAACAAACATTCCAGAGAAGTAATAAATTCGGTTGAAAAAATAAGTGTTTTTATTATTGAATATTCAACAATTTCCCATAGCAGGCTTCTTTAACCTGTATGGCTTAAAAGCCGGAACTTGTTTTCCTTTTAATCGAACACTTAAAATTCAAAACCAAAACCAGTTGAACTGAGTCCGTTTTTTAAGTGTAATTTTTTGAACGTAGACAAAATGTTTTTTTTTTTTTTCAGCCGAAAGCAGAGGAGTAGAAAATGATTTCTTACTAATGAAGTTAATAATAATTTCGTTGTTTTATATAGTATTCGAATAAACAATTAAAGATTTACTGGTTGAAACTCGTAGTTTTAATTTGGCGTAGTTTTTTTTTCATTTGTACAAAAGTTCGAACACTGCTATTAGAAAAATCTACATTTCAGCATACAATGAAAATGTTTTTCTGCACAAAAAGGATTCCCTTGAGGTATATCTAATCCCTTTTTTTATGCTTACATTATGTTCAGTGGTCTGAACGGAGTCAAAGCTTAAAAAAAAAAAGGGAAGAACACCCTTCGATTAGCAGTCAACTTATCTGAATGATAACTGTAGCCTGCATAAAGGAGTCGAAACGCCAAATAGCATTCCCACTGCATTTATTTTATTACGTGTGTTATCTGTTGTATGTTATGAGTACATGTAATGCGTAATATTACTGTAAATTTGCTATTATGTCGGACAGCCCGAACTGGCCCGAAGTTCAGACAGTTTATAGCCGAACGCTCTACCGAAAAAAAAAAAAAAAAAAAAACACACAGGTAATTTTAAATTTTTTTCTTGCCGAGAAGTGTTTTTATTCTTGAAATTTTTTTTAAAATTTGTTATCGCAAGCTGTTTGAACCGTTATGACTTAGATGGCAGCACGTGTTCATCATTTAACAGCACGGTTAAAATACAAAATAATTTGAACTAAGTTCCTTTTTAAGCGAAGCTTTTCAAATGTAGTAAAAATGTGATACGCTATTTGTTTTTTATTTGCAAAAAGAAGAAAAATATATATATTACCCTTTAAATTGAGGTAGTATTTTCTTATTTGTACAGAGAGTCAAAAACTCATTAGAAGAATCTATATTTCAACATACGATTTATTATATTTTACTGAACAAAAAACAATTCCAATGTAGTCTGAAATCTTAAACCTGATACTTATATTTTTGCTTACATTATGCTTTAATTTTCTTCCCGGAGCAAAAGCTTTAAAAAAAAAAAAAAAAAAAAAAAAAAAACTTACAATTGAGTATCAATTTAGCTCCGTGTTGTATCAAGTTTTCTTAACAGCTACGAGCGTTTCTACCTCTTGTATTCCCTCATTTTCGTTATTCATTTAATACGCGATAGTGTTCGAATTTTTTGATGCAGATTGTCCGGACGTGGGCTCGAACACGCATTCTCCTGGTTACCAGTCGTACGCTCTGCCGATCAAGCTATCAAGCTCTGTCGGTAGCAGTGCAAGTTAAAGTTATAAATTTACCGAAAACCTCATTCTGGTTCTTTAAAACAGGTTTTTTGCCCGAAAAAACAATTTTTAGACCGTGGGTCTATTTTTCGTCAGTAGCCAGCACGATAAGCTTTAAAATAAGGTGTAAATCGAAAAAATCGATCAAGAATTGAGGAAAATCTCGCGTAGAAACCAAAAACAGGCTACAGAAATAATATATAAGGATTAATAATTAGATCATGCTTCTATGTTTTGTCATTAACCAGCATGATACGATTTAAAATTATCCGTAAAGCATGGAATTTGATTAAAGAATGACGAAGATCTCACGTAGCGATTGAAATAAACATTCTAGAGAAGTAATAAATTAGATTGAAAATAAGTGTTTTTATCTTTGAATATTGAACTATTTCACAAAGAAGGTTGCTTTAACCGTTACGGCTTAAATGCCCGCACATGTTTCTCTTTTAATCGAACACTTAAAATTCAAAACCAAAACCAGTTGAACTGAGTCCGTTTTTTAAGTGTAATTTTTCGAAAGTAGACAAAATGTATTTTTTTTTCAGCAGAAAGTAGAGGAGTAGAAAATGATTTCTTGCTAATGAAGCTAATAATAATTTTAATGCTTTATATTCTATTCGCGCGAATAAAAAATTAAAGGCTTACTGGGTGAAACTCGTAGTTTTAATTTGGCGTAGTATTTTTTCATTTGTACAAAAGGTCGAACACTGCTATTAGAAACATCTACATTTCAGCATACAATGAAAATGTTTTTCTGCACAAAAAGGATTTCCTTTAGGTAAATCTAATACTTTTTTATGCTTACATTATGCTGAGTGCTCTGGATGTAGTCAAAGCGTAAAAAAAGGAAGAACACCCTTCGATTAACTATCAACTTATCCGAATGATAACTGTAGCCTGCATAAAGGAGTCGAAACACGAAGTAGCATTCCCACTGCATTTATTTTATTACGTGTATATGTTATGAGTAAATGTAATGAGTAATACTAATATAAATTTGATATTATGTCGGACAGCCCAAGCTTGCCCGAAGTTCAGATAGTTTATAGCCGAACGCTCTACCGAAAAAAACTTATCAATTTAACCGAACAACTAAGTCCAGTGTTTATAAGCTTTATTAAAATATGAACACACACACACACACACAGGATATGTTTTTCTTTTTTTCGAAAGCGACGTAAAAAATTGGAAAACTGCATTTGAACTTTGCTTTAAAAAAATGCATAAGAACTACAGGCTGCGTCAAGGTTTTGAAGCAGCAAGGGGCGTTTTTGAAAACTCGATTTTTCGACCGTAAGTCTCTTTTTCGTCATTAGCCAGCCTGATAAGTTTTAAAATGAGAGGGGAATAATTTCGAAGATAAAATATTGAAATGAAATGTTTTTATTTTTGAAAATTTTTACAATTTGTTACCGCAGGCTGCTTGAACCGTTATGACTTAGATGGCAGCACGTGTTCATCATTTAACAGCACGGTTAAAATACAAAATAAGTTGAACTATGCTCTTTTTTAAGCGTAGCTTTTCGAATGTAGTAAAAATGTGATAAGCTTTTTTTTTTTTTTTTTGTAAAAAGAAGAAAAAATACATATTTTACCCTTCAAATTGAGGTAGTATTTTTTTTATTTGTACAAAGAGTCAAAAACTCATTAGAGGAATCTATATTTCAATATACGATTTATTATTTTTTTCGGAACAAAAAACCATTCCACTGCAGTCTGAAATCTTAAACCTGATACTTATATTTTCGCTTACATTATGCTTTAATTTCCTTACCGGAGCCAAAGCTTAAAAAAAAAAAAAAAAAAAAAAGCCTTAGAATTTAGAATTAATTTATCCCCATGTTGCATCACGTTTTCATAACAGCAAGGAGCGTTTCCTTCTCATTTATTCTATGCCCTCATACATTTTATTTACTTAATTAAGTGTTCATGTAATGCGCGATATTTCTCCAATTTTTTGATTCAGATTGTCCGGACGTGGGCCCAAACACGCATTCTCCTGGTTACGAAGAGAACGCTCTGCCGATCAAGCTATTCAGCTCTGTCGGTCATGGTGCACGTTAAAGTTATAAGTTTAACCGAAAACCTCATTCTGGTTCTTTAAAACAGGTTTTTCGGCTGAAAAAAACAATTTTTAGACCGTGGGTCTATTTTTCGTCAGTAGCCAGCACCATAAGCTTTCAAATAAGGTGTAAATCTATGAAATCGATCAAGAACTGAGGAAAATCTGGCGTAGAAACCAAAAACAGGCTACAGAAATAATATATAAGGATTGCGAGGCACTATTAGAGATCAAAACAGATAATTTCAGCCTAATACTCTTCAATAAGAGTTGGATGTAGTAACCGAACTGTAAAGAATAAACACCTTCAATTAGTGTAAGAAATTATATGCTCCACACGGTTGCATTTGCGTAACACTTTACAGAGATCCCATGATTAAGAACTGGGATCTTCATAACCGCGTAATGGGACTTTCCGCAATTGCCTACTGCGCAGATGCATGAGAGCGCCTGGGTTATATGCCTATAGACAGTCGTGAAGGCATGACTGGAAAAAACCTCCTGACCGAATAGCGGGATAACTTTAGAGCATATCTTTTGACTGCTGTTCGGGAAAAAGGGCAAATTGGCTGCCCATCATGTATATTGTGTCAGTGAGTAGAAAAATAAATTAGTTGTGTGTTGTGAATTATGTGTGTGTAATTATCTCCTAAAAAACAGGTTGATTTATGGAAAATGTGAAAAAGAAGAAGTGGGGAAATCCTCTTCAATGAGGGATAAAATTTTGAACAATATTCACATGTACTTTTCATTGGTTAGGGACTTTTTTTTTTTAGAAAGCCTCTTCTGCTTTTAATCCTGCTGCAAAAATCATCACACTAATTCGATATTAATTTTACATATCAATGTTACAAATTTCTCTTCTCTATTTCGATCATCGATAGAAAAAATTATCTTTTACCGGCTGGGACATCGGGATTTTGTCTGAAAACCGAGACTGTCCCGGTTAAACCAGGACATCGGGCAAGCGTAGATATGTGTGCTTTTGTAAGAAGCGCTCAGAGCGAAAGTGGATCAAGCACGTATTATTTCCTATTTAAAATTAAATTTCCACAAAATTACTGTCCGTGAATTTTTAAATTATGATTCACGTACGATTCAGTTTTATACCACAAGTTGAAAAAAAAATTAAAAAATAAAGAAGTCACTCCCGCATTCAAAATTGGTTAGGGCAAACCGAATCAGGCATTGCGAAGGCTACGTAGATACTAATCACCAGCATTACGAATCTGCTTAGTATTGCCATAGGTTGCCAGGTTAGTTAAGACTCAACTATTGCGCCAGTTGAGGAGTAATTTATCAAAAGGGAACATATTCACTTTTTAGAAAAAATAATTTTATGACATTTTCTAAATCTTTCAAATGACATTTATCAAATCACTTACCCTCAAGAAGTCTCAACGTGGAAAATCCTATTTTATTTAGGGATAAAGTGTGGCTTTTTGATCAAAAGGTAACAAAATCCGTCTCTGCACGTTTTATTTTGAACAAAAGGGCACATATCGTGAAAGAATATGTAGTACGAAGACTTTTAGATTCAAAGCAACACGTCCAAAATCCTCAAATTTTAATCCAGTACTTTTAGATTCATATACTTCGATAAGAGAATATGAGAAGGTGAAATGTTAGGGTTTCGGTGAAATTGGAATTCTCAACATTCAGGTTTTCGTTCAAAAGGGCACATATCCAAAATTAAGATGGCAGTATCTTCTTGTTTTTATACACAAACATTTCTTACTCCGGGCCATGATTTGCTGTGCTTTTGTGCTCAATTCTGTACCCAGAGAAGTTGATAAAACTATTTTGCCCTAACCCTAATTCGTTTTTCTCACCTCTCGAACATTTTTGGAAAATGGATATGTTCCCTTTCGATAAATTAGTCATCAGTTAACTCTTTATCTTATCTCAGAATTTTAAATTTTCGGACTTGATTCAATTTAAGCTCTGAATACCTCATGAGAGACAGATCAATATACACAGATCATAGAACAAAACCACTAGGAAAATAGTCTCTTTATTGCAAATCTATGAAATTTGAACTGTTGCAAGATAAACAAATTTTCAATGAAAACAGCACATTAAATATTGCAAATCGATGTCACAATAAATATTTGACAAGATGTTTTGAACTGATCCTGATCAGTAATTTTAAGCACAAGGTGAAGCTTTTAGGTTTCAGTAATTTCCTGGTCAGAAATTAAGAAACGTTACAGGTTCAGTAGTTATGTGGCAGGAGAAGCTAAAATTTCATATTTGTCTTCTGGCGTACGTACACACTTTTATTAATTAATAAATAAATAAATTATTATTATTATTTTGCTGAAATTCCCCCCTGAAAAACATTACTTCTTCTTACTATAGGTAACCAGCCAATGCCTAAACTAATTTTTAGTGGTTTTTTTTAAACGTTTATTTATTAGTTTAATGTTTAATTAGTTAAATTGTGTATTTACTGTCACGTTTCATGATTATTGAAACACAGTTTTAGAGAAGATAGTAACAACAACAACAACAATACTACACTCTATGTTTCTGCTTTTACTTCTTCCCACCCTCACACAGAAGTCTTAAAAATCTTGATGTTTAAAAACACTATTTGTTGAAAATGCATTGGAAAAAAAAAGTTTTCTTCAGCTAAAATCCTTTTAGATTGTGTAGATGGTTACTGCATTAATAAAGGCAAGGAAGGTCAACAGCGGTGAGCACATCTGACATAGTGCAGTGGGAGGAAGGCATTTTTCTCAGCATTTTGTAGTAATTTGTATGAATCTGTTTCATATTGTATTGTAGCACACTTCTCAATAAAGTGTTTTTTGACCTAAATTGTTCGAGTGTAAGTTACTTTTTGAACGCCCCTAGTATAATTTCTAAATGTTTTTAAAAACCCTCCATTTTGTTTCATTGAGTCACAAGAATTCTATGATTGAACATATTGTATATAATATTAGTGAAAGATTACAGATTTAAACAACTTCGAATGCAAACGTAATTTCCTAACAGTGATTTTAACAACTTCGAATGCAAAAGTAATACCTTAACAGATTTTTCAAAATTATTAGTTGATGCAATGAGTCGAACAAAGCGTTGCCAACTGTTTTTTGTAAAACAAAAAGTAGAACACTGATATCATACCTTGACAACAGTGTGTAGCAATGAGTCTTTTATTGTTTTTTGTTTTTTTTTTTGAAGTCAAATATACTAAAAAATATGAAATGAAACAAAGCTAACCCATGGTATCCAAACTGATCCTAAACGACTGTATAGAAATAGTCAAATGATTTGAAAAATATCTAGAGGATTATCAAGTTTTTGAAATTGTTTAAAAAAAAAGTTCTTTTTTTCTTTGCAAAAAAAAAAAAAAAAAAAAAAAAAAAAAAAGAAAAAGAAAAAAAAAACATACTTTAGTCGATTTTAAGTGTGTACATACACCGATGGCTACGTTCGGAACCACCTCCCCGGTCGCACCGCGTGGTTAGTCAGGTTGTGTTTATGACATCATTGGAATTTTTCTGAAGAGCCCGGTGGAACAGCTATGTTTCCAAACAATCGTGGTTACACCGCGGTAATTCTAGTTCCGCAGCAGACGACGCCCCAATCAAAGAGAGTTTAAAACTTGAAACACGATCAGATTGGCCCAAAAAATACCATGCGATCTAGCTAACCACGTCGAGACTGCGGTAAGAGCGGTTGCATATTCGGGATGACAGCTAGAGAGTAACCTCAAGCACTTCCGAAAGCTGGTCGGTGGCACCAAAAATCAGCTGATTGGGTTTCCGATCACTTGCGGTGGCATCGGTGCGTGTTTCCGAACGTAGTCTTAATAAGACTGCCGTTATTATTATTATTATTTTTTTTTTTTGCAATTTTGTTAAAAGTTTTTCAGCAAAATAACAATAATAATAATAAAGAGAGAAAAATAAAATGGCTAATGAAGAACTAAATGCAGTGTTTCAAGTTCATTCTTAATTTCATTAGAGAAAGTTAAGTACTGCACTGATAGGTTCTAAAATATATACCTTTGTGCATAAAAAGTAAAATAAGAAATAGCAACTTCAAAATGCACAAATTACAAATTATTGCAGACACGTGTTTCGACATTACAAATAACATCTTTTTCAATGCAAATGAGCTTAAGGATAAAAAGACATCAAACGAAAAGGATTTGTTCGAATGTCTTTTCATGCATAAGCTCATTTCTTTCGCATTGAAAAGGGTGTTCCTTGTAACGCCGAAACACGTGTCTGCAATAATCTGCAATTTGTGCATTTTGACGTTATTTCTTATTTTACTGACACTGTAATTTATTATGTCAAGTGAACACATAATATATTTCATGGTATTCTAAAAAAATCTTCAATATTATTTGAAGCAATCGCTTAAAAGCGAACTAGATTCTACATTTCAAGATTTAGAAAAAAAATAAAAAAATAAATGGCACAAACTAATTCAAACTAGGGGCGAAAAAATCATTTGTGGCCGTCATATCAACATAACGCATAAATTCAAGAAACTGTCTGAGGCATTGAACATTTTTAACAAAATAACTTAATCTTGAAAGATTCGTAAAGTAACTATACATTATATATATATATGTATCTGTATATATTAATACTATATGCTGTTTAAAATAGATTACACATGAATTGTTCAAAAAGAAAGAATTTGCTTCAATAGCTGAAATCGAATACATTTATAACATATATTATCACGTGTTGCTTTTTTTTTCAAGTTCAGACAAAAATACACATACACACACACACAAATAATAACAATAAACAAACAGAACAATGGTCATATTCTACCATACCCCCCAAAAGATTTAATTTTAAAATCAAATAACATAAAAATGTCAGCAAAGCGCATTTGCGCATTGTAATAATGCGAGTTAAAGAAAATATCCTTTGGACTATGTTTCTAAATAGTGAGTTCAACTTCAAAATTTTAATTTTTATTTTGAATTTTTGACTTGGAACACAATTAACAAGCCCTTTAAGTATAACATCCAATTTCTTTAAACAGATCATGGATCTCAGAATGAATTTGGTAAAAGTTTCACAGCATGCAGCTTCATAATGATTTTCAGAGGTTTTTATAACGTGGTTCTCTTTGAAATAGAAACTTGCTTGCATCCGCAGAAGCTCAGACTCAGATAATAAGTTTCTCAAGATCCAGCGGCTTGCCTGATTTTTAATAATTTCTCTGATGTGGTTTTATTGCAAAAAGAAATTCCCTACATCAACTGAGCTCAGAAGCGATTGGAATGAGTTTGACAAATGTTTCTCAACACAGGGTTCGTACTCAATTTGAGAAATAAAATGAAGGAGTTTTGGAGGAGGTTTGAAGGAGTACTAATGAGCTGTTATTAAATGATGTCACTTTTTTTTCAACTTATTTGACCCCATTCCCCCTTTATCACAAAGTCACACTTCACCTAACTCGTCTCTTGTCACATGTCATATTTCTTATAAACATATTGCTACAATAACTGTGTGATGTCACTTTTTGTCGCCCTCTCTCTTTCCCTTGTCACAATTTCATGAGCCTGTCTCCTCCTCAAGGCATGAGATCACTTGTGGATGACCCTTTTTACAGCATCATAACTGTAAATTACTTAACAATTTTTTTTTTTTTTTTTTTTTTTTAACACAATCACTTAATATAGTACATCTACTTATGCAGTTTTAAATATTTAAATAATAATTAGACAACCTGACTTTTGCTGCTGAGAGTGTGTTGGGAACTGAGACAGTGATGCTGAAAGTGTGGTGAAGGAAAAACAATAATCATAAAACTTGAAAAAATAGCCAAGCACCATTTAAGCATGTTTTACTTAGTCTTCTAATAAAATTTTCACCTCCAACTTTTATGACTTAACTATTATCAATTTGTAAATCACATCTTTATGAAAAAAATAATTGCACGAAATTACTACATTAAGATTGCCCTTGTAACGAAGTTAGTTGTCGATCAAAGTATTATAAGTTACTGTCACAGAGGAAGATTATGAAGTCTTGAACTAAAAAAGAAGGAGTTAATAAAGGAGTTAGATGGTCTCTTCAAAAAAAAAAATTCCTAAATGAAGGAGTATTGGAGGATTTGAGGTTTTTCCACCTCCAGCTCAGTCACTACCTATTCCGGGCTGATGAGTGCTTATAAGCACGAAACTGCAGTCTTCGGATGGAATGACTGAGCTGGCAGTGTACTTCATGAGTGTTGGATCAGTTTTGAAGGAGCGTACGAACCCTGTAAACATCGAGTTGCTTCTCAAATGTCCCTGACGTGGTTTTAATTGCAACAAAAAATTGCAAGTATCAACTAGATGTCAGAATCAACTGGAATAAGTAGGACAAAAATTTTTCTTTTAACATTCAGCCACTTTTTCGATTTTTAGTAATTTCTCTGACGTGGTTTTTTCATTATGAAAAAGCTCAGTCATCTTAACTATTCCACATTTCCCTACTTAAAATATGAAGCGGAGTGAAGTGAACTTACATGGTTCAAAGTTATGCTCCACAGAAGGATCTGTTTTTAAGACAGAGGTTTTTCTTTTCATGTGAAGGATCCGTTTTTGAGATCGTGATTTATGGAATTGATCCATTCTGGGATAAATGAAAGTGCCTTTACATTTTAAAGTGTTTCTTTCAGAATAATTCTGGTTCTGCGGTCTTTTCACTTTAGGGTTTAACCTAGATAGGGTCAACCTTATTATGTTAACATTTTATGTACCCAAAACAAAACAAATATATAAACTAAACAACAACAAAAAAAATTTTTAGAGAAAATTATTAAGAAAAAAAAATTAGAAATTTATTAATATAATGTTAAAATATGTAAAAAAAATAAATAAAATAACGTCACACACATTACAGGACTATAAGCTCAGCGCATATCCTCACTTCACCCACGTAGTCAAAAATATAAATGTGAGAATGCTTTTATATGTTATTTACATGTATTCGTAGTTGAATGCTGCCCTACATAAAACCTTCGACAGATAATTAAATACAATTTCAACATTCGGTTAGTATCAATAGAATATACGCTATGAATGAGATTGATGACGATGCATATATACAAGTACAACATTGGCAAAATCAACAACAAATGCATTATTATTTACATACTTCTCTCAAATGACCAATGAATTTTGTCTTCATGATAATATATATATAAAAAAACTTTGCAATGAGGCTTAAAAGTCATTATATGAAGAGGGAAACTGTGAGACTTCAAGATAAATTGTTAGTCTTATTAAGTTCAGAATAATCATCTGATTTGACAAAAAGATAAAAACAAAACCAAATTAAATACAGAAAAAATTGTAACTATTTTCGGGTATTCTTTCACTTTAAAGCTCACATATTCTGCAATAAAGAGGGAGTTCTTGCAGTCCAGAAACAGGTGTATGCGATGATGAACAATTTTTGTTCCTTATTTGCGTTGTTTTTATCCATATAATTTCAGCTCAAAGGTTGTGTTCTGGATAAAATCAAAGGAAGTTTTCTTTTTCATTTCAGCTTTGAATGATATAATATACAACAGATTTTCAGCACTTTTGTAAAGTGCTAATTTTAATTAATGATCTTTGTGGTGATAAAAGGGCAATTGAGGCAGTTGGAAGCAAAGGGATGTAAGCGGACATTTTCAAGTTTTGAGTAAAACGCGTTTAAATATAGCATCCTAGGTAGGCTTTCATTGAGTTTTTTTTTTCTAAATCATGCTGTATAGCAGCAACTACGAGGGCTACTAGTACCATCTCTTGCCCCAAGACAACAAGAGGAGAGGTTCACCTACCATGTGTACTGGTTATTTCCAATTTTTTAAATTTTGTCACTTGCATCCCTTTGCTTCTCACTGCCTCAATTGAAAATAGCTTGAAATTGGAGTTTAAAGAATGTGACTAGATGGGTCACTTGATGCTTTATCAATATAAGCATTCGAAAAAAAAATCCTTCGTTTACAAAAAGGGGTTCATTCACCTTAATTTCAAAAAAAAAAAAAAACTAATAAGACTCATGTGCCATCGGCAATGACTCATCAGCAGCCGCAGGGGTATAAAACTGTCCCGTTTCTATCGGAAGCCACGGTGGGTCTTCTGGGAGATCGTCAAAAAGTATCTCGCCATCTCCTGAAAACATGCTGAGATCAACGTCACCATCTGTGTTTTTGGATTCATCTTTGTCGGCGCCTGAATCAACATCAGATTGCGTTAAGTCTTGATTTAAGGCACTTGGCGTCGCAAGGGTCGCTTTGTCTCCATTTTTATAAACAATCGAGCCATTGCTAGGCTGTACATAACCTATTGTTTTTGAGTCGTCATTGATTTCGTCACAGTCTTCTTCCTCTGAATCTCCCTCAACTCGTACCTTGCTAAATATCTTTCGATGTACACCGAATTTGATGGTACTTTTCCCACCTGTTTCCCCTTTCGATGCGATGTCCTCCTTAAGACTTTCCGAAAGTACGGGTTCGAAAGTACTTTTAAAGCTTTTAGACTGTCCTAATATCTGTTCCTCCGGTGGTGGGGATTGGTCTCTATTTTCACTATCATTCGAGTCATTGCTAACCGGTACATAGCCTTTTTCCTTCGAGTCGTTTGTGTCAGTTAGATAGATTTCTTCCCTGCCTTCTTCCTCTGAGTCTTTCCCAGTTCGTACGTTGCTAGTTGTCTTTTTTTCATCTATTTTGATGGTAGTTTCAGTACCTGTATCCGTTTTGAATGCGGTGGCCTCCGTTGAGCTTGACGAATGTTCGGGTTGGAGAGTCTTTTCTTTAGATTGTCTCAATATCTGCTGATCCGATGGAAGGGAATCGCTTGTTTCTTGACCTATTTGTTGGCATGTTTTATTCTCACATTCACATTTTCTGATCACTTCATTATCGGCGGCAGATTTTTTTCTTTTGATGCCGATTTCATCCCTTTCTTTTGCAGCACTTATTTGACTTAAACTCGTTGCTGGCACAGAGTTTGTCTCGACATCTACATCTTTTAATATTCTTCCCTCAGCTTCTTTAAAATACGGACTAAAATCTGCTTCTGTTTCTGGTCCTGAGGAATTTTCTGTATCATTGGGAGTTTCATTTTTAGAACCAGGTGAGAGCGAATTTTCGCTGTCATTGGGAGTGGCATTTAGCATAAGCTCTCCTGTTTCTGGTACGGAGACATTTTCTGTGTCATTCTGAGTTTCATTTTTAGAACCAAGTGAGAGAGAATTTTCGCTCTCATTGGGAGTGGCATTTTGCATGAGCTCTCCTGTTTCTGGTCCGGAGGCATTTTCTGTGTCATTGGGAGTTTCATTTTCAGAACTAGGTGAGAGAGAATTTTTGCTGTCATTGGAAGAGGCATTTTGCATAAACTCTCCTGTTTCTGGTACGGAGGCATTTTCTGTGTCATTCTGAGTTTCATTTTTAGAACCAAGTGAGAGAGAATTTTCGCTCTCATTGGGAGTGGCATTTTGCATGAGCTCTCCTGTTTCTGGTCCGGAGACATTTTCTGTGTCATTGGGAGTTTCATTTTTAGAACCAGGTGAGAGAGAATTTTCGCTGTCATTGGGAGTGGCATTTTGCATAAGCTCTCCTGTTTCTGATACGGAAGCATTTTCTGTGTCATTCTGAGTTTCATTTTTAGAACCAAGTGAGAGAGAATTTTCGCTCTCATAGGGAGTGACATTTTGCATGAGCTCTCCTGTTTCTGGTCCGGAGGCATTTTCTGTGTCATTGGGAGTTTCATTTTTAGAACCAAGTGAGAGAGAATTTTCGCTCTCATAGGGAGTGACATTTTGCATGAGCTCTCCTGTTTCTAGTCCGGAGGCATTTTCTATGTCATTCTGAGTTTGATTTTTAGAATTAGGTAAGAGAGAATTTTCGCTGTCATAGGGAGTGGCATTTTGCATGAGCTCTCCTCTTTCTGGTCCGAAAGCATTTCCTATGTCATTCTGAGTTTCATTTTTAGAACTAGGTAAGAGAGATTTTTCGCTGTCATTGGGAGTGGCATTTCGCATGAGCTCTCCTGTTTCTGGTCCGGAGGCATTTTCTGTGTCATTGGGAGTTTTATTTTTAGAACCAGGTGAGAGAGAATTTTCGCTGTCATTGGGAGTGGCATTTTGCACGAGCTCTCCTGTTTCTGGTCCGGAGGCATTTTCTGTATCATTCTGAGTTTCATTTTTAGAACCAAGTGAGAGAGAATTTTCGCTGTCATTGGGAGTGGTATTTTGCATGAGCTCTCCTGTTTCTGGTCCGAAGGCATTTTCTATGTCATTCTGAGTTTCATTTTTAGAACTAGGTGAGTTAGAATTTTTGCTGTCATTGAGAATTGCATTTTGCACGAGCTCTCCTGTTTCTGCTCCGAAGGCATTTTCTATGTCATTCTGAGTTTCATTTTTAGAACTAGGTGAGAGAGATTTTTCGCTGTCATTGGGAGTGGCATTTCGCATGAGTTCTCCTGTTTCTGGTCCGGAGGCATTTTCTGTGTCATTGGGAGTTTCATTTTTAGAACCAGGTGAGAGAGAATTTTCGATGTCATTGGGAGTGGCATTTTGCATGAGCTCTCCTGTTTCAGGCCCGGAGGCATTTTCTGAGTCATTGGGAGTTTTATTTTTAGAACTAGGTGAGTGAGAATTTTTGCTGTCATTGGAAGAGGCATTTTGCATAAGCTCTCCTGTTTCTGATCCAGAGGCATTTTCTGTATCATTCTGAGTTTCATTTTTAGAACCAAGTGAGAGAGAATTTTCGCTGTCATTGGGAGTGGCATTTTGCATGAGCTCTCCTGTTTCTGGTCCGGAGGCATTTTCTGTATCATTCCGAGTTTCATTTTTAGAATCAGGTGAGTGAGAATGCCTGCTGACATTGCGAGGGGCTTTTGGCGTGAGATGTCTTTCTTTTTGTGTCGTTGAATTTCTAGCGTTGAGTAGAGCTACATTTTTTATAGGGTATTTTTTCACCTTTACGTTGGTGTGATTTGAGGAAAGAAAAAAACTTACGTCATCTTTTTGCTTAGAAATAGTGTTGGGAGTCACGTCCCCCTTTCCAGTGATTGTTCGTAATATTTTTATATCTTCGGGTCGGTTTCGTATTTCAGAGTTCGCCCCGTTAATTAATGCCTGAACACCCTCTGAAGCTATTTGCGAAGAGATTATTGCCTGTTTGCATTCACCACACGTCATACACTCATAACGTATCAAGCACTTCTCTTTTCCTGGTTCTTCATTGCTTTTTCTAGGATAAGCCATAATTTGGATAGTACACTTGTGCCCAGATTCTGGATACAATTCGTAATATTCGAGAAGGTACGGGTGATCTATGTGGGTGTTGGCGTGAGCAGTCAAATCCACATTTGCAATGGGCTGCTTTGACGTCCTTGAAAGACTCTCTTCTTCTTCAGGAGTAATGTTTTTAGCGAGATGTGCTCGCTTCTCGGAATCATTCCGATTCTCCTGCGATGAAGCGGGAGATTTTTGAGTGGTGTCCACTTCTTCGACTGAAGAAATTTGTTCTGAAGCTCCGTTGCCTCTTGATTTATTACCTTTCTCCAGATACGTTTGCGTTCTCTCCTTCACACTTGCAACACTAGACGGTTGAGAACGGCAAGAGTCTTTGAGTTCACTTTTTTCTTTTTCCAAAATGTGTGTGTCCTCACTATATTCCAGGGACTTCCGTTGAGCCATTAAGGTTTCATTTTCAAGTCTCATTTGATTAATACCACTGTTAGTCTCAACATGCGTGCCAAAATAAATCCTAAATGATTCAGAGTCACCGACATTTTTTTTAGAAACATATTTTTGACGTAACAACGGAGTAAGTACTTCATCAGTACGTAACCTTTTCTGAGGAGACTCTGAAAAATTCTCCTTACTGAATTTCCTTTTAGGATTTATACGAACATGGGAGTCCTTATCCTGTGTACTTTTTAACTTTTTATGAAAAGGTTGAGAAGGAAGGTAGGTTTTTCCCTTAGCTGTTTGAGATGAGTTTTTGGGAGATTTGGATGAATGTTTTCCTTTTATTTTTTCCACTAAAACTATGCAATTTCTTAACTCATACTCATTTTTCCATTGAACTTCTTGCTTTCTTTTTATGATTCCACAAAAGCTTCCCAAAGTTGGTTTGTTCTGAAATGAAAACAATATGCATATTAAAGCCTTAGAACAAGTAACTAAATATAATAAATAAACAATAGCATGAAAAGTATTTTTAACAAAAATAAAGTGGCTATAAAATTGAAAAGAAAATTTTGATCATGTTGACATAAACGTTTGGCCATCAAGTATTCTAGCTAGAAAGAATATCTATCTACTTTATTAGTGTTAGCAGAAAAAAATATTCCTTGTTTGAATTGTAACGTGAAGAAATGTTCAATCCTCCACCAACGTAGCAAAATTGGCACCTTAGAAAAATTGACACTCTACAACGGTTTTCATATTTTTAAACGGGGATTGAGTGCAGTTACAACATTTGCTCCACCAAAAGTCAACTTCAATGCGCAAGAATACTCAGAAATGGTCAACTGGATGTACTGTGAATTATCTTCTTCCCCATCTTTATACATAAAGGGCTAATCTCTGTCCGGATGTCCGGGGTAAACTTCAAAACTACTGGAGGGATTTTAACCATTTTTTCACCATAGATAGCTACATAATCAGGGAACAACTTAGGCTATAATTTATCGCTAAAAAACTTAGTTTAAGAAGGTCGTGATCGAAAACTGTAAATGTCATATAATATCCACATGAAATGATTAAAGATTAAACCCATTGTTTCGAAAATTCGTTGCCCAACAACAGCAATATTAAAAGTAATCATAATGTAAATTTTGAAACAAGGCCTCTCTGGAGCAAGCACCACATTGCTTTCTTAGGAATTGCATCCTCATCTTTATACATAAAGGGCTAATCTCTGTCCGGATGTCCGGGGTAAACTTCAAAACTACTGGACGGATTTTAACCGTTTTTTCATCATAGATAGATACATTATGAGGGAGCAACTTAGGCTGTAATTTATTCCTTAAAAACGTAGTTATAAAAAGTTATGGTGGGAAACAGTAAATTTCATATCATTTCCCCATTAAATAATCAAATTCGCAACTCCAATAAATTATAGGGGGCGCAGCAGCCACTGTCTAATGGCGGATGAAAAAAGGTGAAACAAACAAATGCCATATAACTTATAACTTGCTTTGACGTTTAGTGAATGACAGTACTTTTTCATCGTATTTGTGCGAAGCTTTCTTTTTTATTCTTCTGAAATTACATTACACCACAAACTGCTTGAAGCCGGAAATTTACCCCAAAGAAAACTCGTGGAATGGAATGTTTTACCTTTTTCTTTAGTATTGGTAATCACCGCAAGGTAGCGTATTCGAGCTTTGAAGTTGCGAATATAAAACCCATTGTTACAAAAATTCGTTGCCTAACAACAGCAATAATAAAAGTAATCATAATGAAATTTTTGAATCAAGGCTTCTCCGGAGCAGACATGAGTTTAAAGTCGTTTAAACATTTGTAGTAAACTCTACTTTTTCATCCTTAAAGAAACATATTAGAGAGCTTTTTTTTTCTTTTGAGTGTGTACTATTTAATTAAATAAAGCGCACGGTTTTTTCAGTGATCTTTGTTTTTGTTAGTTCATATTTTGGAAATTCTTCAAATTTTTATATGCTTAAATTCGTGCTTTCGTTTCTAAATGAATATTCGTTCGTTCTTTATACTTATTGCTATTTTACTTTAATGGGTAAGGAAGAAGCTCGATTTTTAATCACGTCAAAGTGATATGTTTTGAGTTCTTTCAATTAAAACAGAAAACGAAAGGAAGTAGCGATTGTTTCTTACATTTATTTCTGACCCAGGCAACGCCGGGTATTTTTGCTAGTTGTTGGCATAAATCAGTTGGGCATCGATGATCTGGATATTAGGGTGGTTCCCATAAATCCGTCTCGAGATTCAGCTCCACAAACTTTCCCTGAGACTACCGTGACGAGTTTTACACAGCGTTCAATAGTCTGCGTGTGCACTGGGAATTGTTTGAAAGTAATGTTCTAGACAGTCAACCACATTTTCACCAAGACCTGAAGTGGAGGAGACAAACTCCAGATTGCACTGACATATATCATGACAGAAACCTACAAGAGTTGCAGAAAGAAAACAGTAGATAGAACTAAATAGAGCACTGCGATCACTACTGAGAGATGCAGACTGAAGAAACAATGTCGGGAGACAGCTGACGTAGTCCTAGGAAGGCAGGGATGGCGTAGAGTGGAGCGACTTAGTCAGGCGTGTGACGTTGTGCGACTTCTGCGCACGTGAGTTTCTAAGGTTTTTTGCGACTGGAAAACATTGATTGAACCTGACAGCTTTTTCTTCTATCTTATTTTCAGTTCGACTGAAAAAATACTTAGTATATTTTATTTAAATTCTGATTATTCATCAAATACCGAAAACCCATAAAAATGTAACTTTTTCATCATTTTGGAAAATTTTGGGGCTTAAGCGTGACCGGAAGATATTGGCTGATCGAAACCAAATTTAAACATAATGTTTTGAGGCTGTATTTAAAGACATTACAAACTATTACATTAAGAAAACGTCTAATTAAAAAAAATTTTAAAATTTTTTGAAAAATGATATTTTTTTTTCATATTTTGTCAAACTTTAGGTCCCGCGCGCGATCGGAAGATGTCATTCGATTTCTATATTTCTTTTTTTCCTTTGTTTGTCTTTATAATTTGCAACTTTTCCGTCTTTATAATTTACAACTTCGAAATAAAAAAATAAGTTTTTTCGGCCCACCCTAATGGAAGAAGAATAGTGATTTACTTTAAAATTTTGGTGAGTATTTTTATTCATTGTCATTACCCTGTAATTTTTATTAACTTAAATATTTTACAAAATTACTAAAACAATGATTAAATCTATTTTAATTGAGTTTTCCAAGATAATTTTAGAAGTAAATAATTGTGATGCATGTGGTTATGAAGAGAGACAAGCTTTCGTTACTTTTTGTCATTCCCCTGTGCTCATTCCCTTGTCTCATGTTGGACAGTGGAATGATATGTTATCACAGGAGATGACAATATTTACAATCTGTAAATATTTATTGCAGCTTGCATTTCCTATGCATTTCCCTTTCGTTCAAATGCATAATGCCCCCCCCCCCTCGCCCCCACCAAGAAGAAAATAAATGAGAGCAAAAAGTTGGATATTCTCATATAAAAAAGATAAACTGAAATGAGAAGGCTGGAGAAGATAAAATCTGATTATGTATTGGCAGTCAAATTGAAAATGACAGAGCATCCTAAGTACATTTAAAGGTGAACGAAATGGGAAAAATAAAACCATTATAAAAATTAACAGCCAGAGAGAAGAGAATGCAACGGAAAAGATGGAGAACTAATAATAATAATAAAACAAAAAGCTTAAAAGAAAAAAAAAGTGGGCAAATGTAAGATCTGTCGTAAAACTGCAAAATTGAAACAAACAGCTGGTATACAAGAACTGATCCAAGAATTTGAAGATCAATCGCCAAAATTTATGTATCATGTTGGCAATCAATCTCATCAGCAGGATGAAACCAAACAACTCAAAAAAATTAAATCACTAGGGCCTCCGACCCCTGCTTGCTTTCACTCACCAACCCTCGAAGATTGGCTCACAATCTTATTTGCTTTGCGAAAATTGAAAGTACCTCTTAAGAAGAAAAGGATTAAAATATGCCTAAGTCAGGCACAAAAAGAACAAGAGCGTGGCGTGACAGAAAATGTGCGGTTGAAGTAACAGTTCAGAACGTAAAATTAAAAAAAAAGGGAAAAACTTTCCATCTATATTGCGTCATTATGTCATAACCATTTTTTTCTAATCACGTTGTATTTTTTTTTCTTTACGTCCTTTGAATCCTTTGACTAATGAAATTCAAATCAGAGTATACCGTAGTAACACTGCATTCAGACGTCATTTATTTCAAGGATACGGATGATAAGCTTCAATTAAAATTTTTTGCACTACTTCTGAGTCACTTAGGCATGATGCTGCATAGATTTGGGATGGTTTCCGTACTATCAAAGAATTTACCTGAAATTTCACCGAAGCAGGCCACGGTAAAGAGGGGCTCTTGATGGAGTTGAGATATTAGGTGCCCACAGCAATGAAACGAAGTGGTGAGAGGTCAGTGACTCAAAGAAAAGGACATAGACAATCTTCAAAAATTTGTGAGGATCTTAAAGTCGAAAGTAAAAAGAGTTTTATTGAAATTGTCAACTCTAATAATATTGAAAATACCTATAAACGCTTGTCTCAAGTTGATAAGCCCTTTCCAGGCATCATGGAAGTTCACCAATTGTCCTTGTCTTGCAGTCAAAAACCAACAACGCTAAATTTTAGAAAAAAAAAGTATTTCTGTAAGTGCAACTTTATTTGCTTATACTTATGATTAGATACTTTATTGTTCCAGAACATCTAAAAGCAGGGGACTGGGTCAGTGTGATTTATGACTGAGAGCAGGCTCGGAGTTATCGCCAATTTCGTAATCGATTACATTTTTGTGTAATCGTAATCAAAATCATAATCTGGCAATGAGACACTCATTATCTGGTAATCGTAATTTTAATGCATAATCGTAACTGTAATCTAAACTTCAATAATTGTAATTTAGCCTTGTAATCCTGTAATCCTGACTTGCTGCAAGTGAAAATTTGTTAGCTGAGACTCTACAATGGTATGATGGAGATGGAAATCCGGACAGAGGAGAAGATAAGACTTCAATAGAAACGTAAAAAGGAGGGCCTTTAGGCACTGTTAACGGTTGTCAAATGAGGATCATAAACGAGCCGTATTGTGAGTCGTTTGTACCCTGTGCCATTGACATTGACCCTGCTGGAACGTCTCTGTCTCCCAGGGTTTTAAAAATTGATCATCGATTTTCCGTTTCATCACTCAATGACAGGCAAACAAGCGGAGCTACCGCCTCGAAAAGAGAACAATATGAACAGTACTAGCATATGTTTTTGGTTCGAAAAAGTTTTGAAAAACTGTTATATGCTTTTGGTGTTTTTTACTTTTTCACAGATAGTGGAGGAGCAAACGGTCAAATTTTAGCTTCCGTGCTATCTTCGTGATGCATTTATAGGAGTTAGTTTTTCTGAAAGGTAATGGCACGAGAAAAACGAACTTTGATGTTGCTAACTCCGAAAATGTTGCAGGGGCGCAAGGGGGGGGGGGGCGGTTATAACTGCGCAAGTGGTTCTCCGTTCAATTTTTGTGATGCAATTACTGGAGTTAGTTTTTCTAAAAGGTATTGGCACGAGGAAAACGAATTTAGATGTTGCCAACCCTGAGGGAGGCAGGGGTGGTTATAACTGCGCTGGGGGGCGCAAGTGGTTTTACGTTCCATTTTTGTGATACAATTTTCGGAGTTAGTTTTTCTGAAAGGTATTGACGTAAGGAAAACAAATTTGGATGTTGCCAGCCCCAAAAATGGTGCAGGGGAGGGCAGTTATAACTGCTTTGGGGGAAGTGGTGTTCCGTTCAATTTTTGTGATACAATTAAGGGAGTTAGTTTTTCTGAAAGGTATCGGCACGAAGAAAACGAATTTGGATGTTGCCAACCCCGAAACTGGTGCAGGGGGCAGGGGTGGTTATAATTGGGCTGGA
Organism: Uloborus diversus; assembly: GCF_026930045.1. Lineage (NCBI taxonomy): Eukaryota > Metazoa > Arthropoda > Arachnida > Araneae > Uloboridae > Uloborus > Uloborus diversus. Next base: position 39,748,064 of record NC_072738.1, read on the forward strand.
GAGCAAGTGATTTTCTGTTCAGTTTTTCTGATACAATTACGGGAGTTAGTTTTTCTAAAAGGTATTGGCCCGAGGAAAACGAATTTGGATGTTACCAACCCCAAAAATAGTGGAGTGGGCAGGGGAAGAGGTTATAACTGCGCTGAAGGTCAAGTGGTTTTCCGTTTAATTTTTGTGATACAATTACGGGAGTTAATTTTTCTAAAAGGTATTGGCCCGAGGAAAACGAATTTGGATGTTGTCAACCCCAGAAATAGTGCAGTGGGCAGGGGAGGAGGTTATAACTGCGCTGAAGGGCAAGTGGTTTTCTGTTTAATTTTTGTGATACAATTACGGGAGTTAGTTTTCTGAAGGGTATTGGCACGAGGAAAACGAATTTGGTTGTTGCCAACCCCTAAAATGGTGCAGATTGGAGGGAGGTTATTACTAGAATGGGGGGCAAGTGGTTTTTGTTGCGATTTTTGTGATAAAATTATGGGAGTTAGTTTTTCTGACAGGTATTGGCACGAGGAAAATCAGTTAGTATTGAATTTGTACCCTTTACTCAGGTTCGTCATTCGGGAGATCAGGGGAAACCCTCTGAAATTGAAACTCTAATATTAATATTTATAATTAGGTATTGTTTTCGACCCCCCTCCCCCTTTGGACGCCAAACTCGAATAAAACTAGATCTATTACGTCCACCAAGCAAGAAACACAAATCAAAGTACTTATCATCCCCCATACCAGACCACAGAATTTTAAGCGTGGGAGATCGCGTACAATCACGGTCTTATGCCAACAGTAAGCTGTCATGGAGATTTGGAAGCGTTAAACAACGACTTGTTAAATTGCACTACCTGATACAACTCGATGAAGGGCAGATTATAAAAAGACACATCAACCAATTGAGAAAGTGCAAAGCTTCCATAATTCCAAAAGTCACATTTTCTCCAACTCAAAAGTAATATATGCAAGGAGTTCCAGCTCAAGTGGAAATCATTTCGACCCCTCGCCATCAGAAATTCGAATCGAGACAAAATCTCCTGACCCAGCTTCTAGTGATTCAAACCGTGCTAGAACTTTCCAAAATCTTCCCATTTGAAGATCAAGAAGAATACATCAACCAACCAAATATCTTGCAGACCATGTAACTTCAGCGTGGGAGATTGTAATATCCCTGATTATTCCTTTCTCCATGGTTTATAGTCTCAATCAAGGCGCCGAAAGAATAGAATAATGCCCTTAGTTCGAGACTATCTTGTTATTGCTGATTTCAATTTCGACCGAACAGTTCTATGATGTAACTTTATGTGTACGTTAATGTGATTGTGTCGTCCCCGTTGTAAATAAATAACTTTGTCTAAATAACATCTCTTTATTCCTCACTATTAAATACATGACAACTTACCAGTTTTGCCCTATGGCACGGAGCAGAATCATCCTGGAAAATGACGTTTGGAACTGAAGTAAAATGATCCTGGATAGTAATAAGCAATTTCTCCTCCAAAATGCCAATATACACCTAAGCGTTTACTGTTCCTAGCACAAAGTGAAGCCCACCAACTCCTTGATCAGAAATACATCCCCAAATCATCTGGAATATGGGATGCTTGACTGTGTGTATAATGCAGTCGGGATGATATTCCTCTCCTTTGCGGCATCTAACTGTATGCTGTTCGTCGGACGCATGCAAATTGAATTTGGACTCGTCCGAAAACACAACTGAATTCCATTGATCGACAGTCCACTATTGGCGAGCTTTTGCCCAGTCTAGACACTGTTTCCTCATTTTTTGGTCAACAATGGCTTCTTTCTTGGTCGACGTAACACCAAACCCATACCACACAGTCGTTTTCGTACAGTAGACGTGGATGCGTGAACACCCGATTCGTATTACCATGCTGTTCTAAGGTCTGTGGAAGATGATTGTCTGTTCCGAAGACTGAGTCGTATCAAATACCTGTCCTGCGCTGCATTAGATATTCTTGGACGAACATTGCCACTATTTCTTAATGTGCTTCCGGTGCTCCTTTTAGCTTATTCAGTAGTCGAACAACAGTCGATTGCGAACGGTTTATTTTTTTTGCTATGGAACGTGACGACAATCCTGCTTTGTACAATGCAACAGCAACTCTTCCTTTGTTGTGTCAGTTGAACGTATTTCGATATACTGCAACTCATAAGTCCAGATCGTAAATGAATGCGTCGAACATTCAACTGTTTATTTTTTTTTTAGTTAGAAGGATGAGATGCAATCTTACGCAATAGCTTGCGTCATGTACCGATGCCAATTCTTGTTATTATGATGTAAGAACCGTTAAATATTTCATAATCTATACTATTATTATAATGACAAAATGATTTTTGCATGTTTATATGTTCGAGACAATCTCTGGAACCATTGCAGCTAATTAAAAATTCTTTCAGTGTGTGAAAGGTGCATTCTTATGGAATGACGTAGGCTATAAATTATGCACATATGTACTTAAACTAATAGTTTGTCTTCGCTACCAGTTTATATTTCGTACTAATATATTCTTATATACGTAAACACTCTTCCTGGTTGTCCCGCACTTGCAATGAATGACAAAATAGTTGAAGGTTCCCTTTGAGATCAGTACTAAGGAATGGATGCAAGTGGAAAAAAATCGGGTTGACTGCATAAGAACCGCCCTAACCTTTACATGTGTTTGAGGCTGCGGAGGATAAAATACATAGAATTCTATTAGCATTGCGCATTGCAAATCATTTAGAGTGGCAAAATGTTAATACTTTAAAATTTATTCAAAAAATTTTTTAACAGGGATTCATTTCGAGCAAATTAGTTTTTGAATTCAAGTAGTGCAGACAGATAATATTAATCTGTGTTTCTAAAATTTGTAATTTTGCCTGCATTTCGGGATACTCTTTAAGGTTTTCTAACTATACTACTATCATAAAGAGATAGAGTTTACTTTGCATGTTTATATGTTACGGTTAATCTCCGGAACCACTGCACCTATTCCAAAATTTCTTTTTTATATGAAAGGCACAAACTTTCACAGTGAAATTTATACTTATATTATAAAGAGAGAAAGATCGGTTTTTAGCCTACTTTCCCAGTAAAAGACAGAAAAAGAAGAAAAAGGCATGAAAGAAGGCTTAATGCATCTTAAAAATATCGCGAAAAAAAAAAGTAAAAAATAAGTAAAATAATTAAATAAATATCGAAAAATCAAAAATTGGAAAGTAGGGTATTGAGATGGGAAAAAATGTCTGTCTGTCAGTCTGTCTGTCTGTCCCCCCTAATAAATTTTGAATGAATAGTCCGATTCGAACAAACTTTTTTTTTGTTCGAAAGATCTCGGCCAGGACACCTCATTCCCATATTTCACTTTTTGATTTGAACTATTTTTTGTTCAATTTTGAACAGTTCGAAAAAACTTAACATTAACGACTACGGGGAAATTCAAGGCAATTCCGAACTGTAAGGCGAATTTGCTTCAAACAAACTTTGTAGGAAAAAGCTTTTGATGAAAAACTTGTATACAAAATATCTTTTTGATTTGAACAATTTTCCGTTCAATTTTGAACAGTTCAAATCCCTTAACATCAACACCTACGGGGAAACTGAAAGTCAATGTAGATTCCGTACTTAAAGGCGGATTTTTTTCAAACAAATTTTGTTGGAAATAGCTCTTAACGCCAAACTCCAGAATTCGACAATTTAGGGCCACCTGACTCCGAATCTGACTCCTGTGCCCGACAATTAATAGAACTCCGGCTCCCAGATTTCGATTCTGACTTCGTAGCTTTGGCAAAAATTTATACACGGACGACAAATGACTGACTCCGATTCTTGGATATTCGTCTCCGACTCCTTTATCCCAAAATGAGATTGACTCCGACTCCGCAGCTATGGTTTTAACGTGAAATAATTATTGTTGGTATGACATGTTTTTATTTTCACGCTAAAGTTTTAATTTAGGTATTCAGTTTTCGGCGGATAAACTTGAAGTCATTTATGTTTCTACCAAGGCTTCACTTGATACGCGTCTTATCAGGCTCAGTCAATTCAATAAAAGTTGTAGTATGAAATCAATTAATCAAACAAAAAACCCGGTCAGACTCCAGCGACATCTGTTGGATTTTGTGGCAACTTTTATCTATATAAACATCAGATAAGTTTATTTTTAAAGAGGATAGGTATTCAAAATTGAGTTCAAAAGTATTTGAGTTAATTTAAAAGCGGATTTTTTCTTCCTGAAAAAAAGTGTGTGTATGAGAGAGAGAGAGAGATTTTAGGTGAAAAGTGAAAAAAATATGAAACTTTCTTTTCAAGAAAAATTAACTTTTGATACAAAATCACATAAATATAAGCTGAGGAAGATGTTTATCTAGTTATATCAATGTAAATTCCGTGTATGGAAAAAAATTGTGATAAATTATTCCAACTTTTCGCAATGAAGCATTTTTTAAATTATTTGAGTAATGTAACTGCAAACCTTCAATAAATATAAATAGGAGTTAGTATTTATTACAATTTATACATTAAAAACCGATTTCAAACGAGTTTAAAAAGAAGTTTTCTGTTTGAAAACGTATGTGAATAAAATGTTTTGAAAATACTGTTTTTTTAGGGGGGGGGGGTAATTTCTGCTTCCAATTAATAAAAAACAAATATTGTAAATTTGGTTCTGAATGAAATTATGCGTAATATAACAAAATTAGACATTACATCTTATGGACGAAACCATACTGTCTATTTACAGTGGCGTAGCTAGGGAGGGGCGGAGAGGGCGGTCCGCACCGGGCGGCAACTTTTTGAGGGGCGGCAATTACAAAATTTTCACGCGTTTTCCCAATAAGGAAATCATGCTTTTGATCTATTACTGGAGGCAAAAAGGAAAAAAAAATCATCGAATTGTAAGGTTTTAGTACGACTATGATAGTAAAATTACTATAATGCAAAACATGTGTTTTTCTTGTGGATATCTCAGCACTATTGTTTGTTTTTTCTCTTCCTTCGTCTGAAGCTATAGACTGAGGGAGGTGGTAGTGTAAAGTCAAAGGACAACGTTTTTTTTTTCCTTTTGCTGTTAAGGTTAACTATTACGGAGGAAACAATAAATTTCATAGCCTTTCGTTATATGATGAAGCTACCACTTGATTTTAAGTAAGTTCCTAGGAAGCCACCGTATTTTATTTAAAAAAATAAAATAAAAACACTTTTTTAAAAGCAAAGTGATAACAAGGGCAAAAAAGAGAGAGGTCTCAAATGTTGAGCGATTTCTTGCTCCTTTTTAGGATAGCATTATCTGTTTCAACAATTGCTTTGATTGGTCATTGACTACAAAATTTTCCCCAAGACAGAATGAATTTTATGTTCATTTTGTAAAAAAAAAAATAAAATATTCATAGCTATAACACTTGTACTACTGTATTCTATCAACTAATTCCCTTACACAATGAGTTTCACGTTTAGTTATTCATTTTAAGTAGAGGTTTTTAATTAGTAAAATGATCTCTAGGCAAAGCCTTTAACATTTCGACCTCTATTAGTGAAAAAGAGAATCATCCAAATTTGGTAATAAAGCAATACCGGTTCTAGGGAAGGTGAGGGGTGAGTCTTGTTCGTACCCTGGGTGGCAACTTCTGAGTTTGTCAACATTAGGTAAGTCACTCAAGCACGGGTCCAAAAGGGTGTTACACCTCCCTTTGAAAAACCAAATTGCCCCTAAATTTGTTTAAATTCGGAAAATTTCCCCGACCTTCACGCTTCTTCCTACTGTCACAAAGCTTAAAATGCATTTTCAGGACTTAAAAATTTCCGGGAGGAGGGCCACTTACCATCCCTTCCTCCCTTAATTTGGCCAAACATAGCTAAAACAGCGCTTTGGGGGCTCGTTTTCAACCACCCCCCTCGTCTTTTCGCTGTCTAAAGTGTGCCAAAGATAGCTTTAAAATGTGTTTTGGGGCCGGATAATTTTGACCCACCCAAGACAGCTTAAAATTGCGCTGTAAACCCTCAATAAATGTTATTTTTTGGAAAGAGCAACCGAATCTTCCTATCCCTTTTGTCACCAAACAGCCCAAAAGTGCAGTTTTAGGCCTTGAGTCTCGAAACATTTCCAAGGGATAACGGCCCCCCTTTATATCTCATCTTTTAGCCTAATATTGATTATTGAGTTTTTATAAATCCAATACCAAAAAATTCTTGAGGGCGGTCAAGCCCTGACCCTTCCTGTATAATGATTTAAAATAGTCTAAAGTGTGTATTTAGGACATCAACTTCGAACTTTAAAGTCCCCATCTCATCCAATGTCTCCAAAAATAGCTCAAAGTTGGGTTTTTGAAACTTAAACTTCAGAAAAATTCTAAGGTGGGACCTCAGATGTGCACGAAATCACCTAACGTCATCACAGTTGACTCCAAATTTTGTTCTTAAAAAATTCCTGAGGGAAGACCGCAAATCCTTTTTTTCTCAGTGGTGAAGAGTTTAAAATAAGCGACAGTTTTTTTTCGAAAAGATTTCGGGTGGGAAACCCCCCTCTGAACTCTCTCTCATAACGCTGTCCGTCAAACAACAGCTGAAGTCACGTTTTTAGGACGTCATTTTCAAAAAGGTTTCAAGGGGAGATGGAAAAACTATATGACTGTCCAACATTTTTGGAAACTTACGCCGTCAAAGATAGCCTACAATTGCGTTTTTGAAACTTCGGCATCGAAAAATTTCCAGAGAGCTCCTGAACGTTCCCTATTCTCTTTAACGTCATCAAAGACAGACTAAAATAGATTTCAAGTTTGAAAATATTTCGGGAGGAAAATCCAGTTTTTGTTGGAACTACGAGAGACCCTTACACCACTTGATACAGCCTACATTTACGTGTTTTGTTGGAAAGCTTTCCAAACAGCGCCCCCGAATCTTCCCCAATATTTTCACGCATCCAAAGATAACCTAAAATTGCTTTTTTAACATTTCAGTTTCGGAAATTTTCCTTGAAGTCCCGACCTCCTAACGTCACCAAAGAATGCATAAAACTAATTTTAATTTTGAAAAAAAAAAAAAAAAAAAAAAAACTTGGAAGGAGCTTCAAGCATCTTTTTTTTATAAGCGTTACTAAAAATTGCTTTAAATTCCGAATTTTGACTTAACTTTTGGAATGTTTCGGTGGGGCTCTGAATTCCGTTTTTTTTTTCTTCTGCAAGAAAAATAAGAAGGAAAAAAAAAAGTTTCTTTTCTTGTTTGTTAAAATCTTATTAAAATACTCTTGACTCTGTAATGTGTCAACTGTTTCCCATCAAAAAGGGCGGCAATTTGAGGAACCGCCCCAGGCGGCAGAAAGTGTAGCTACGCCACTGTCTATTTAACATATGAACTATGTTCAATAACTTGTATCAAGAAAAAAATATTTTTTTAGTTTTATTATGCAAAAATTAATTACATATGCTTCATCAAGTACAATTGATAAATATACTTATCAGTTAAAACAGAAAACAAATGAAAGTAGCGATTGTTTCTCATAATTATTACTGATCTAGGCAACGCCGGATATTTTTGTTAGTTGATGAATATATTTATGGAAACATTCAAAAAAATTTTAGTAATTTTTTTTCTTACTTTAAAGTTTAATTCAAAATTAGTTTTTTTTTTTAAAGACACATTCTGAAAATGGTGAATAGCTAAATTTGATATCTTTATTTTTTTCACAATAAGGACTAATAAAATACACAAAAAATACATAGAAATACAATTATTTTAAAGAAAGTTATGTAGAAAATATATCAAATTAAAACTTTGCCATGAAACTGATCGTTACTATCAATCATTATGCATTACAATTTATATCATTAAGGAGTACGTTGTATGTTAAAGAAAAAGAAATTTTAATCATTTAAAAGTACATTGAAACAATAATGATTTCACCAGGAAAAACATGCCAGTAAAAATTTTAAAATTTTTGCTTATTGAAAAAATAAATAAATAAAACTAATAACAGTTAAAAAAATAAAAAGAAACCTGTTAAAAAGGTAAAGGGTATGGGTCATTCCGACGAAAATGGTACATTTCCTGTTCGGCACTTTTGGATTTTTTACTGAAAACTTGATAGTTAATATGAATTAATCATATTTTTTTCTTTATTCTTCATGCAATTTTGTATCATGAGGTATTTTTTGTTTTTAATTTTGATTTAGGAATTTTTTTTAAAAAAAATTATGTTAGTTAAAAAGGCAAAATCTTGATGTCCCAGCTTCAAAACAGTGACAGTTAAAAAGTGATTTAAGTAATCGCTTATCCAATCCAATTATATGGCAACACCTTTATTGTAACAATTTAAACAATAAATTTTTTTTAGAAAAATATTTTTTTAATGAAAATGCAGGGAATTTACAATTGTCCCTACAGTTTACAAATTTTGAAATGTCCACTCTGTTACAGTCATTAAAGAATAAAAAAATATTTTTACAAAAAAACTAGCAATACTTTTGAGATGGCCAAATGGTATAAACTCGATGCTTAGCTAACCCTAGTGGATTCAACAGTCAACAAGCAAGGTAAAATTCATTCTTTGTCTCTGATAGTAAATTTGAGAAACAAAATGTCCGCCTTGTTACACTAATTTTACTAATTAAAATTTAAAATAATATCTAAATTACATATAAAGTAGTGATTTCAGAGTTACTCTGCTTTTGTATTACTAATTTAACTGTTACTTTATGTTTAAGTTTAGAAAAAATTTTTTAACTACTTATTTGTCCACTCTGTTACACTTCTTGTGTAACAGAGTGGACAATATTTATGGAAATAGTAAACAAGTCTCATATAAAAAGCCTTAAAAGCTTAAAAAAATTATAGAAAAATTGAATTGAAATACAAAATTTTAAAAAATGAAACATTGTCTATCTATTTTCTCTGTTTAAACATAGAGATTACTTCTATCTCCAATAATAGTGTCCACTCTGTTATAGGTATGTCCACTCTGTTACAAGAATATTTTAACTGAATTGATTGTAATTTTTTTTAAATATTTAATTTAAAGGTTAATTTGCATAGAACTACACAATTACTAACTAGAATAATCCAACTTCAATCTTTTTTTCCAGTTCGTTTCATATAATAATCTAACTTTTGCAAATGATTTTTTAAAATTTTGTATTTTTGAGTAAGATAAATAGCAATAAAATTTAAATGTGCCTTTTACAATGACATTTTAAGCATTTGCATGAAAGATATGTTCCATTTGTTTATATTAAACAAAAAAAAAAATTCAAAAAATAACTGAAAATTTTAAATTTGTTGTTGTTTTTAAATGTGTAACAGAGTGAACAAAATCTTTCATTTCTGATAAAAGAACTGAGAAAATTGGATATTAATACCAAGTTGAGCTAATTAATTTTTATAGTTCAGATAAATTAAACCCTTTTGCCATAATTTGACATTAATTTTTGTTGGATTAGAAGACTTTGAAAACAAAACGTTTGAAAACTGAAATGTACCATGTTCACCGGAATGACCCGTATTCAAAAGTTAACGCATTGTGAGGGAATTTAAAGGAGAGAAATTTCGCCACATTAATAAATTATGCCACAAAAAAAGAACAAGAAAAGTTCCACAAACTTTTAAATTTTTTGCTAAAGATCAAATTTTTAAAAAAAGCCATTAAGTAGCATAAAAAGTGACATTTAAATGAAAAAAAAATATTATTGGAAAATTAAATTAGGCTATTTAGTAATCCGCCAAATCAAAACTAAACAGTATTAGGAAGCTACCACGTTACTGTGATCCACCCAAAGATCAATTAAAATGTAAAATAATTCACCAAATAAATGTATCAATTGATAAAAAAGCAATAAAAGTTCCATCAAAGTATCAGAAGAACAAACATTGGCGGCAGCAATTTCAGCAATAATAAGAGTTTTCGCCAATTTCACATGTTCCGCGAGGAGATAATTCCCCCATGATTTTAATGTGAATATTAAATGGCAAGAAATAAAGAATGCTGTCAAATTTTGTAACGCCAAGGATTACATATATGTGCCTTACGATGCATTTCTAATCTTGGCGATTGTTTTTCATTTTATTTGTTGCCCCCGTATTTGGTTTTTTGGTTTCAATAAAAAATGAAGTTTGTTGTCAAATACAGTTTGTTCAACAGATTTTTTAATATTTTACTGAAACTTTTAATATCGTTTCGTGGGTGGTTTCACTTACTGGGAGGATTATTGAAACTTATAGATAAATATATATGTAATAAAACTATATGTAACAAAACTTTAAATGCTTTCGATGATCTAATTTATTTATTTTTCGAAACTGTTATTTTGTCTTTTTCGTGGATTTTTAATCAAGACAAAGTAAAATAATTCGCCAAGTAAAACACTAGCTATTAAATAAGAGAAATCTCGTTGAAATATTTCGCTTTTTCAATTTCAATTCTACATTATTATGTGACATAATCAGCTGAAAAAATTAACCGAGTCAAAATAAAAAATTAAAGTGTGTAATTTTCGTAAAAATAGAAAAAGAAGAAAACATACGACGATGTAAGCTTTATTTTTCAATTTTCGCCGACTATGATGTAAGTGCAATTTTTCAGTTTTCGGCAAGGTAAAGAGAAAACTCACCACACCAAGCGACGTACCTATAACGAAATAATATCAAAAGAGAAAATATGTATTGCAGACTTACCGATATTGTGAGAATAAAACATTTATTGTCGAAATCTTGACGATTGCGTCATTAAATACCTCCTTCAAATATGCAGTAAAATCTTTACTAATATTATAAAGCGAGAGGGCGGATTTTTGCGTGTTTATATGTTCGAGGTAATCTCCGGAACCACTGCACCTATTTGAAAAATTCCTTCACTGTATGAAAGGTGCTTTCTTACTGAGTAACATAGGCTATAATTCGAAAAAAATCCAATAAATAGTTTTTTTTTAAATTCAAATTTAGGCCGAAATTTCACGTAAATTGCCTATTATTGGCTATTAAAGGGGTGAAAAACTACTTGCAAATATTAATGTTATATATCGTTAAAAAGGGTAGAATTTTTTGCGTTGTAAACATTTATTTCAATGCTCTAACTTAATTACGGCGGGAGTAATTTGCGTTTTTAGCTCGAACTTTTTTAGGCTTAGCTGAAATTTAGGCACTACTTTCTTTATTAAATTTATCAATAAAAATTGAAGGAATTGTCCCACAGTTTTCTTTTTTACAGCATTGGAAAAAGCGAGATTTTTTACTCCAGATCTCTCTCGATCTATGGTCGAAAAAATTAGCTTCTATCTTCAAAGGAAAAAAAGTTACAAGCGTTTTTAAATCAATTTCGAATTATGTCATTTTGATTCAGGTTGTCAATTATTTTATTTTCGCGTTTCCATGGTTACGCTTTTTGAATCTATTGTATACTTTCTTGTTTTATATCTGAATTCTTAAACTTATCTTATTTCGTGTTTCCATGGTTACGCTTTTAAAATACATCTTTCGCATTTTAATTTCTTAAAAGTATTTTAATATCTGTTGTCATTGTTTCGAAGGGTAAATTTGCATGGCGTTTTTTTTCTTTTATTTAAGTTATTCTTTAAGTTATTAAGTTATTCTTTTAATTAATTGTTGAATATATGTCACTTGACACAATTTTTGTTCTCAAGATAGACCGGGCAAAGCCGGTCAACGCAGTTCCTAATATATAAAGATTTGAAAGCTACTGTTAATGTGATTTTATACCTTTTTGTTTGTTTGGCGACGCATTTACTATTGCCAAAGAAAAAACATCCGCTTCACTCGCAAAAGGGCTGGGTTCCGGTAGCGTGGTCGCTTGGCACGTTAGGCGCTGAGCAGTTCAGTCTAGGATTATTGTTTTAAGGCAACCTTAATGTAATTCATTGTTTTGGCGATTTGTTTTGAAAGAAAAGAAACTTTTGATTTGTTTTTATCCGAGTGAAATGTACGACATTTTCTTTTTTTTTTCTGACGATTTTTGAATGTTCCACGGGATGTTTTTTTTTTTTTTTTTCGTTAGACGGATGGATTATGATAGCGTAGTTGCTGGGCAGGTTTGGCGATAAACAATAGAGCTGCAGAATTATTTTTACATTTGAAAGGTATTATTTGATGTGGCGAAATATTTTAAATTGCAGTAAAAACCGCTTCACTCGCTAAATAGAGTTTTAAAGCAACTGTAAATATAATTTAATGATTTGACGAAAAGTTTTGAATTCCAGAGAAACTTTAATAGTTTTTTTTTTTTTTGAAAAGGTGTGTACTCATTTTATACAAAGAAAAACGATCATTTCACATCAGAGGCGGAGGGGGCGTCAATTCTTTTTATTCAACGGACTTCCATTAAATTTTTAGCACAGGCATCGCTGTGCGGGTCCTCTAGTACTATATAATTTATAAACAGCAAGGTTTCCTTCTTAGACGTTTTTTTTTAATTTAGAGAAAGAGTAATGTTTGAATCCTTCTCGATATCAACTCACATTAAATGTCTCGAAAAATTTATACGTAATCCCTAGGCCCGACTTACTAAAAGCGAGGTCCAAGGCCCACAATGCTTTGGAGTCCCCTGTGCTTCAGGGATGCATTTTACCAGAAGTGAACGCCTATGAGAAATAGTTGAATCTTGAGTTGGAACCAGCTTTACTAGAAAAGGGAATTTATTTTCCCTGAAAAACAGACCTGGTACGCCGTTTCGGCATCAATTTACCCTGTACTACACATCGATTAACCATATCAATGAAATTTTACGATAAAGATTGAAAAAGCATCTATTTTTACAGCAGAAATAATTTGTTAACTAATGTAAACAAAGTTTTCCCCGGTTATACTACAGCGCTCTCTTGTGTGCAAGGCGGCGCCTTTGATCTTTTGAGAAATGACTGAGCCTGATGAGACGCGCATCGAGTGAAATCAGTGTCTAACGAAAAAAAACAAAAAACAAAAAAACACCCAGTGGAACATTTAAAAATCATCGTTAGAAAAAAAGAAAATGTCGTACATTTCACTCGGATAAAAACAAATCAAAAGTTTATTTTCTTCCAAAACAAATCGCCAAAACAATGAATTATTTTTACGGTTGCTTTAAAGCAATAATCCTAGACCAGCGTTTCCCAACCAGTGGTTCGCGAACCCCTGGGGGTTCGCGAGAGTTATGAAGAGGGTTCGCAAAAGAATGCGCTGTTGTGTCAGAAAAACACTTTTAAAACTTTATATCCCTTTTTTCAACGTGAAAAGGGATTTACAACACACACAGAGATAAATACAGAAGCAAATTAAATTTTAATTTACGACTGAAACTGTCAGATATTTGAGTCAAACTTTGAGCTTCTTTATTCCACAACTATCCCATTTAGAGGTTTTTTTTTGAGCAATCACGATTGCTTATTGCTTTCATTTGACTGTTTTTGACGTTCCTTTGATTTTTCCAACCACCACCCTCTGCACCATCACCGTGGACAGGCGGGCTCCTCACGATGCTGCACCTATAGCGAAAGCCGGCTCCAGGTTGCATCCATGTCCTACACACACGCGCATACATACACAACTACACACACACGCGCACATCCACACACACACAAACACATACACACATACACCTACACACATATACACCTACACACATATACACCTACACACACAAACACATACACACACAAACACACACGCATACATACACACACATACACAAAACTACCCACACATACATGCCTGCACAGAGACACAAACACATACGCCGACATACACATACGCATACATACGCACACATACACACAACTACACACACATTCCTGCCTGCACACAGACACAAACACATATGCCTACACACACATACACATACCCCCCCCCCACACTTATGCCTACACACAGACACAAACACACATACCCCGTACACACAAACATCCCCCCCACACACACAAACACACATGCCTACATACACACACTCGTGATTGCGAAAAACATAATTTGAATTCAAGATGTCAAAATTCAAATTAATTTTTTTTTTTAAGTTGTTTGTATATATTTTGGTACTATGATTTCGTTTTCCTATAAACTATTGAGCAACACCAAACTTATACACTTCTCCAGAATTTTATTGTGTGCGTGACTTTTTTTTTTCTTCTTTTTCTTGTTCCTTGTTACTTACTGCCATAAGAAGTTCGCCAACTTCTTTCGCCTTTTGGAAGGGGCTCGCAAGGGAAAAAAGGTTGAGAACCGCTGTCCTAGACTGAACTGCTCAGCGCCTAACGCGCCAAGTGACCACGCTACCGGAACCCAGACCTTTTGCAAGTGAAGCAGATGTTTTTTCTTTGGCAAAAAAAATGTAAACTATATCACTCATAATGCGTTGGGGGCCTTCGTGACTTTGTGGGAGAAACTTCGCTTCAAATGCCGGTAAACGTGGGTTCGATAACCTCGGATGCTCCTTTCTTTACGCTGAAAATCTTTCTCATGTTGTCTTATGTGTGAATAAATAAAAAAGTCCAAAATCTCGTGGCAATGGCCCTCAATCCTTCCATTATTATTAATTAACGGGGGGTTTGGCGCTATCGTCAATTATGGGCTATAATTGCTTGCTTTTGTCACTATCAGCAAGGCCATGGCCGAAGTACGTTAGCCCTTGGTCTTTGGTGTCCACAAATTTGGCGACAATGGGGAAAATTGCTAAGACTCCTAGTTTTCAAACTCTTCCCGCAATTTCTACATTGTTAGGGGGAATTATCATAACGTAGATCGTAAAATATGCAGAAGTGGCGAAAACATTTCCTCATTGCTTACAATTCCGCGGCACCAAGTTTGTGGACCTTTAAGATATTAAAATGAAGCGAAGCTAAAAGACGTAACCATGGCAATGCGAAACAAAACATCAGTAATTTTAATAGAGATTAGATTTATTCGAACTTGATTTTTAACGGCTTGTAACTTTTTTTCCTTTGGAGATAGAAGGTTATTTTTTCGACCATAGGTCGAGATATTTCGGGAGTAAAAAATGTCGCTTTTTCCAACGGTGTCAAAAACAAAACTGTGGGACAATTCCTTCACTTTTTATTAATAGATTTAATGTAGAAAGTATTGCTAAAATTTCAGCTAAGCCTAAAAAAGTTCGAGATAAAAACGCAAATTGCTCCCGTCGTAATGACGTTAGAGCATTGAAACAAATTGCTTAGAACGCGGAAAATTCTACCCTTTTCAACGATATATAATATTAATATGTGCAAGTAATTTTTCACCTCTTTAATAGCCAATAATAGGCAAATTACGTGAAATTTGGGCCTAAATTTGAATAAAAAAAGAACTAATTATCGGATTTTTTTTCAAATTATAGCCTATGTTACTCAGTAAGAAAGCACCTTTCATATAGTGAAAGAATTTTTCAAATAGGTGCAGTGGTTCCGGAGATTACCTTGAACATATAAACACACAAAAATCCACCCTCTTTCCTTATAATATTAGTAAAGATAGTATAAAATGAAGTCCCCAAAAAGCGTCTGTGTGTGTTGAACTCGCAAAACTCGAGAACTACCCGGCCGATTGCGCTGAAATTTTCACAGTTTGTTCCTTTTAGTCCTGAGAAGGTTTGCAGACCAGTTCGAAAATAATTCGATGAATAGTTCTTTTTTTATTCCAATTCGGACCCAATTTTCACATAAATTTTCGAATATGGGGGTGAAAAATGACTTGCACATATTATTATTACATATCGTTAGAAAGGGTAGAATTTTCCGCGTTCTACGCAATTTGTTTCAATGCTCTAACTTTATTACGGCGGGAGTTATTTGCGTTTTTAGCTCGAATTTTTTCAGGCTTAACTGAAATTTAGTCACTACTTGCTTCATTAAATAAATCAATAATAAGTGAAGAAATTGTCCCACAGCTTTCTTTTTGACGCCATTGGAAAAAGCGACCTTTTTTTACTCCAGTTCTAACTCGACCTATGGTCGAAAAAATAAGCTTTTATCTCAAAAGGAAAAAAAGTTACAAGCCTTTTTAAATTAAGTTTAACAAATCTCGATTCCATTCAAATTGTGAACCAGTTTCTTTCGCATTTTAATTCCTTAAACTTATTTTATTTTGTGTTTACATGGTTACGTATTTTAAATCCATCTTTCTGGATTTAATTCTTAAAAGTATTTTAATATCTGCCGTCATTGTTTCGAAGGGAAATCATGTTTTTTTTTTATTTATTTTTTACGCCTGATTGTTGAATATACGTCACTTGACACAATTTTTATTTTCAAGGTAGACCGGGCAAAGCCGGGCAACGCAGCTACTGTGTAACATAGGCCAAAATTGGCAAATTTAATGTTAATCTGCCATATTTAATGTTCCATTACTATTATTATTATTTTTTTTGTTTTGTTTTACATTTCAACCGTTTATTTATTTAATATTATCATTTTAAAAATTTTATTATTATTCTTTTTTTAATTTATAAAAGCGTCTTCTATGCTCGATTGGGAATTGTCCAAATACAAAGACGGCAAAGCCTTTGACAATAAAAGTTTGACAGTTTTTCAGTAGAAGCGCAGCTGCTGAAACTAATGTTTCTGAATAATGAATTTAGGCGGTTAATTATGGGGGTGCAACCAGTGGCGTACCGAGACAGATGGGGGCCTGGGGCGCTACTCGAAATGGGGGCCTACCTGGCATTAAAACTTAAGTTTCTCAAACTATGTGTACGTACCATATATTACAGTAATTACTTTAAGTGTTACATTTTTACATATTTCAGTTAGTGTTGGATTGATTTCGGACACTATTGTAAATACTACAGTAAAACACATGGTTTTAAGTAAAATTAAGTAAATACTATATTTTTAATAAAATTGTGCTTTGTCAGAAAATATCAAAAACAGAAAAAAGTCCTAAAATTATATAGTATCTTAAAAATTTTTTGCATCTGAACATCCAAGTACAGTGAACAGAAACGTTTAGGCATTCCAGATTTAATTAATTTTAGGATAAAAATTGGCTTTTACAGAAAAAAAACCCCTTTACTATTCCTTTGAGTAAGACACACCAGGGAACTTTTTACCTGATAACATCACCTAATCTCAGAGAAAAATATTTTAAAAACATGCTTACCTAAATAAGGATGAAATTCACACGTTCACAGTCTAAATAAAACTTTTCTGTTAGGTCTCACTCACAAAAAAAAAAAAAAAAAAAAAAAAAAAAAAAACGCTCTTTATGTTCTTCAGATAAAAAAACTCTGGTATGACCCTATACTTGCCTGGCGCGTTTGATTGGAGAAAACGCTCCGCGCGGCTTTGCTGGTAGAATTAAAAATATTCAATGTTCGACAGAAATTAAGACAAAAAAATTTTGCGTATGCGTGGGTTTAACTAACTAATCCGATTTCTAAAGCGAAGAGCGTAATTTCCCCCCGATTGTCGGACAAAGGGCTAGGCATAGGCGGATTTAGGACTAATTTCCTGGGGGGGGGGGCAGGATCTTTTTTGAGCAACATATTTAATTGCCCCCCCCCATGTTTTGGTTTGTTTTCCTGTGATGAATAAGGCCATGCTTTACCTCACCTCTTTTTGTGTGTGTCGTTTTCATTAATGTGTGTTTTCATGCTGTCCTTTTTGAATTGACCTTAAGAGGGGTGACTGGTATCAAGAGTGACGCAGGGCTCTCTTTTAAGTTGGATATAGAATATCTCCAATTATAGGGGGTCCAGGGGTTTCTTCCCCGGAGGATATTTTGTAAAATGGATATAAAAATCTGCATTTTGAAGCCTTATAAGAGTAAATTGGATAGACGAAAATCTCAGGAAAATATAGACAAATTTTTTTAAAAAAAGTTTTATGATTTAAATGTGCTTTGTGATGTAAGTTAATACTTTAAAAGAAATGGTGTACATATTTAGAAAATAAGTAACATGAGAGTAACATACTACTTATTTGAACAATTCATAATTCATACACTTGATAAGAAATAAAATTGAAGCACACTTTGCTTAGGAGTTTCAAAGACTTGTCAAACTATTTTCATGGTTTGGTTGTTTAGATTGGGTGTTTTGGCACAAGAGCCCTAGTAGGTTATACTGCGCCAATTCTTTTCAAGGATTTTAGAACATTTAATAATTTAAGGCAACTCATTTGCACTTTCCAGTCTCTGAAATTGAGTACTAGGTTATACAGTTGTACGGTCTTGTTCAAACTTCGTAAAAAAAAACAGCTATTTTAAGTCTAAAAGAAAAAATAAACTATAGAATTCTCATTACAATAACCTTTTTTTAAATTATAAGCAGTGCAGAAAACGAAAAGGAATGGAGGTAGTGTATCATTTTTTTTCTGGGCTAAACAGATTAACAATATGCAGTAGAAGCAAGATAAAAGCAATCAATAGAAAAGAATTTCCAAAATACTGCATTCGGGATCAAATAAATAGCAAGATATGAAACATGTGAGTCAGAAAAATTTATTTCAAGCAATATGTTACAAACATAAGAACCATGATTTTTACTTTTTTGATGCAGCGAGGATGTAGCAAGGAGCTGAATTTGACATATTTTGGCATTCCTCCCCCTACCATTTGTTAGAAATTTTAAAATTTAAGGTTTGTAGCCACACGTTTCCAAATATTCAAACCTTTCAAGCTCTTGAAAATGAAATTAGTCTTTTCAAGCACTTTCCATTTTTTAAGGAGCGAATGATGCATTTTTTGCGAGTTACCGGCCCACTTCAAAGTAGTGACCCTAAGCTATAGCTTGTTTATCTTATAGGCAAATCTTTCCCTGTATATAATTCACTCTTGCCTGCAGATTTTTGTAAATTTTACGAAAATTCGTCAGTTTTTACAGTTAAAGGGTTTTTACAGTTTTACCAATCTGAACGTGTGAATTCAGAAGATTCTTCAAAATCGTTCGTCTGTAGCAACACAAAATATCTAGTTTTTGAAATCACGCAAATTGAAAATAAACATTCTGAAAAAAAAAAAGAAAACAAATTATAAAGAGTAGATCGTTCTGTTAGCGCAAATGGGGGAGGAGGGTTTCCTTTGTTTTAGGTTCTAATTTGTAAAAATAATCGTCAATTTTACAAGTGTTGCAGCTGAATGCATAGCTCGTTTAGCCTATAGTTCCATTTATATACTTGCCCAAATGATTTTCAGTCAAATGGTGAATTAAGACATATTTTCAGCACCCCAGTGACAGCTGTACTGTTTGTATTTAATGTTCTTTTTTATATTTTTATTTCTCCCATCAGAAAAGGACATTCGCGAACCTCTTTATTTTCATTGACTATTCAAAAAAAAAAAAAAAAAAATTTTTTTTGTCTTAAGGTTTTGGAAGATGTAATGTTACTATATGAAGTCCTCCCAAAACTGTCGGGCATTTCCCTCTATGCCCCCCCCCCCTATAAATCCACCCATGTCCTTCTGAACTATTCAACAAAGAAAAAAATAATATTATTTAAAAAAAATTTTGGAAGATATGTTGTTACTACATAAAGTCCTCCCAAACTGGGGAGGCATTGCTCCCCTTTGCCCCCCCCCCATAAATCCGCCCATGGCGGCTAGGAACTATTTCTTTTGCTTGGCCGCAGCTCATTTCTCCACAGTCAAGTAAGCTTGCAATCGAGTATAGAATGGATGGGAGGAGGTATTATGCAGTCAAGGTCAAAAGTCCCGAAGGATTGACCAATTAAACAGTTTTACGCTGTCGAAAGGGGCATAGCAAAAAGGAAGTCCCCTTTGCTTGAGTCAGAAGGGGTCCGATAAAAAGAAAAATTTATCTGACTGATTTTTCCAACACCACAAAGGAAAGACAACTTCTCATTTAGGAATGGATTTTCTTGGTTATATGTTTGAATTTGGTTTCAAAAATAGTGTATGAATTAAGACTAGACCATCGTAGTCTTAATACACAAAACAAAACATAAAACAGATATTTTAGCTGTATACTGTAATGATCAAAAATTATAAACGTGCATCTGCTCTATGCATTAGTTTTTTTTATATAAATTGTTCGAAAAAAAAAAAAATGCATAAAACTTTGCTGAAAGCACTTAACAAAATAAAAGCAAATGATTTTTATAGGTTTAGTTAATTTGAAAATTTGGAGCCCCCATTAAATTCGTGGCCCAAGCGCTCCATGTGCCTTTGTACACTTAGGACGGGTCACTATGAAAAAAAGTCATATTTAACAAAATTTATGATATATGCTCGCATATATATAGGTAAGTGATTAATATTTCTAATCATGATGTATATGACAGATCTACTGGAAAAAATAAGATACAATTTCGGGGCTTATGTCAAAGCGGGGCCTGTGGGACATAATTTGCCCTCTCTTTGTTTAGGGAAGAGTCACTGAGAAAATATTCATTCTACATGAAAAGTCTACTTTTTATTTATCTAAACCATGACATAAGGCACGTCTGGCGAAAAAGAAAACGAATTAAAATTTTGGGGCCTATGTCAAAGCGGGGCCTGGGTATCATAAACCCTCCATTGATCCCGAAGAGGTATTGATTGTATCCCTGAACAAATATTTGGTCTTTAAAAAAATTATGATTTATTAAGCCAACTTGTTTAAGCATTCAAACCAAGATATGCGACAATATTGGTGAAAACCAAAAATTGAGATTTGGGGGCCTATGTCAAAGCGGGGCCTGGGGCGGACCGCCCCCTCCGCCCCCCCCCTTCGGTACCCCACTGGATACAACAATAGTGTGGGAGGAGGGGTGTACTTTTTCTGAACAAATGCGGGGAGGGGAGGGCAGGTAATTTTCAAAATTTTCCGAGAACGGTTCCTTCTTAAATTTTCGAAAATTCGTCTCAAAAATGCTGAGTTTTTGGAGCTAATTTCAGAGCAGATGTTTACTGCTGCTTCAAACAATTTTTCGGGTTTTAAAAAGTATATTACAATAGTTATGATTTTTTTTTTACTTTTGGCTTTTTTTTGTGAATTCGCCTATGGTAATGATTCAAACCAAAGGATCTTGTAAGAGGAGTTTTATCTGTAAGGCAGCGCCATCTCTTGAGAACCAAAGAAGAAACGGAAGGAAACAGACCGTAATGCTTATGCATCGGTAATATATTGCGAACAACTCTCAAAAGCAGATGAGAGGACGTTACTAAAGAATATTAATTTCATTAACTACAATCAAAGGAACTCTTGAAGAGGTTTAATATGGAAGATAGCACCGTACGTGTAATGTCAAAGGAAACAAGAAAATTATGCATCGATAATTTATTGATAGCACAAAATAACACTTTTTTGAAACTAAATGCCAGGAAATATCTTAAAATATTTTTAAAAAAGTAACGTGAAAGAAATTGTGAAAGGATGTCTGTGGCGGGCCTGCGCGCATAAGATCCTATAGCACCTACAGCCTTGAAATAATGTACAAAATTTATGCCCTGGAGGTTTTATACAGTTTTTAAATTTCGAATTAGTTTTTTGTCATAAATTTTTTAAGCTACACGTAAATTCCCACACCCCTCAATATTCTATTTTTAAAAAAGTAACGTGAAAGAAACTGTGAAAGGAAATGTCTGTGGCGGGCCTGCGCGCATAAGATCCTATAGCACCTACAGCCTTGAAAAATTGTACAAAATTTATGCCCTGGAGGTTTTATATAGTTTTTAAATTTCGAATTAGTTTTTTTGTCATAAATTTTTTAAGCTACACGTAAATTCCCACACCCCTCAATATTCTATTTTTAAGAAAGTAACGTGAAAGAAATTGTGAAAGGATGTCTGTGGCGGGCCTGCGCGCATAAGATCCTATAGCACCTACAGCCTTGAAATAATGTACAAAATTTATGCCCTGGAGGTTTTATATAGTTTTTAAATTTCGAATTAGTTTTTTTGTCATAAATTTTTTAAGCTAGATCCTATAGCACCTACAGCCTTGAAATGATGTACAAAATTTATGCCCTGGAGGTTTTATATAGTTTTTAAATTTCGAATTATTTTTTTTTGTCATAAATTTTTTAAGCTACACGTAAATTCCCACACCCCTCAATATTCTATTTTTAAAAAAGTAACGTGAAAGAAATTGTGAAAGGATGTCTGTGGCGGGCCTGCGCGCATAAGATCCTATAGCACCTACAGCCTTGAAATAATGTACAAAATTTATGCCCTGGAGGTTTTATATAGTTTTTAAATTTCGAATTAGTTTTTTTGTCATAAATTTTTTAAGCTAGATCCTATAGCACCTACAGCCTTGAAATGATGTACAAAATTTATGCCCTGGAGGTTTTATATAGTTTTTAAATTTCGAATTAGTTTTTTTGTCATAAATTTTTTAAGCAACACGTAAATTCCCACACCCCTCAATATTCTATTTTTAAAAAAGTAACGTGAAAGAAATTGTGAAAGGATGTCTGTGGCGGGCCTGCGCGCATATTATCCTATAGCACCTACAGCCTTGAAATAATATACAAAATTTATGCCCTGGAGGTTTTACATAGTTTTTAAACTTCGAATTAGTTTTTTTGTCATAAATTTTTTAAGCTACACGTAAATTCCCACACCCCTCAATATTCTATTTCGTCAGAAAGAGACTCTTTTTCTGCATCAAATAAAACTTGCTTCAATGTTCTCAATTAATTAGAACAGCAAATATAGTCAACGCTCTAAAGAACGACTTCTTATTACTGTGACCCTTCCGTTATTAGTGACCGATGCATGAAGTCCTTTTCCTATTCCATAGATGCAATTTTATTTTGCCGTCCATTAAAGCGTCCGAATTGAACCATTCATTCTAATATAACGTCCAAAACTCTAGTTTCAATTTTTGTATTATCCTCAGGATTAACAAATCGAAAACTAATATTAAACATAAAATGCTTCTAAAGGTAAAATATTAACATTTGAAAATAATAATTTGTTGTAATAGGGTCAAAAAAAAAAAAATGATGAAAACCGAACTCGAATGGTAGACATTACGAATTTTTATATATATATATATATATATATATATATATATATATATATATATATATATATATATATATATATAAAATGAAAAATCAAGAAAGCAGAAAGCTTCTACAACTGCAGCATAAAATTTTTAAAAAGAGAAAGAAACGAATATATTTTTTTAAATTATTTTTTATTTTCTTAGTTTCTTGATTCGCTTTTAAAACGAAGCACAACTATGATCACTTTTTCGTGCATTTTAAAAAATGACTTAATAATATGCCTTCCGTCATAACAACCTTCCGATTTTGTTTGGACAACAGAGGTAGTTATAACGAACGTCGACTGTATAAGTCGACTATTTTTACTGTCGTCGTATAAGTCGACTGGGTTTCTATTTTAGCGAAAAATTCCTAGCCTCGACTCAATTCGAGCCCGGAGAGCTAAAAAGCAAAATATATTACTGGAGACTACGAATTTGAAAGCGACTTTTCAACCGTACAAAACCGCCGCTTCGCAATGCTCAGGAGCACCTATAGCTATACCCACCCTTAACACCAAAACTATGAAAGTTGGTACAAGATAGTTCGGAACCCGGGAAAGGAGCGGTTATGTATATTTCTATCCAGTTTTTTTTTTTTTTTTTTTTTTTTGTCTTCGTGTGAGAGCGATGATGTGTCCTAAAGGGGTTGTTTTCTTCAGTCAAAAGTAGTACTTTTTGTCACTGAAATTGATACAATAAGCAAAAAAAAATAATAACATGAACCCAGAAAATACTTTCATTTTCCAAACAGTTAATTTTTAATTAATTTTTTAAAGTGTTCGATTTTTCAAACAAGGCGTGGTCTTGAAGACGCCACAAATGATGCACTTTGGTGCATCTTTCTACCGCCTTTCCACGTTATGATAATCACTAAGCGAATTAAAATTGCGCTCTACGCTTGCTATCAACCATATCGTTGCCAATACATGTGAGTAAAGATGCGAATTAAATATTTTTTTATGTGAATGGCAATACTGGCATTTCATCATTTGTGATGTCATCCGCTGAAGCATGAAAAATGAAAGCGCACCGATTTAAGTAATTTTCTAAAAATATTACTTTGTCAAATTATTTAAAAAATGGCCAGATCCTATGTTTTTAAGCATGCTCTTTCAGAAAAAAATACTTTTAAAATTTTGGAAACGACCCCATTATGAGATCTTGACTAAAGTTCTATTTTTTGTTCAACGAGAGGGGAGGGGGAGGGGATTTTCATTGCGTGCAAAACAGAACTCCTAACCCGTTTTTAATTTGATTCTTTCTAATAGACGATTTAAATCTTTGCGAATCAAATCAGGTTGCGAAACAATCTCCGAGGGTTGGTGCGCGTCAACGAGCAGGGGGCGGATGTTTTTAGTGATATAGGGTAACGGCGCCAGTAACAGATATGCTTTAGGCGTAGTTCTCAGGTTAAGTCAATTTTCCGAGCGTTTTAATGTATTTACTGAGTGACATAGGCTATAAATAATGCAGGCATGTCTTTATACTATCTTTTAAAACTAATAAGTTCTCTTCGCTACCAGTTTATGTTTCGTACTGTTTTGTTCTTATATACGTAAAAACTATCCTCATCCGCGATAACGAAATAGTTAAAGGTTCTCCTTTAACTGAAGGCTGAGCACATGTAAAAGATAAAAACTTTTTCCTGTATTTGAGGCTGCAGAAGATCGGGTTGGTCGCATTCTATTATAGCCAAGGACATTGAAAACCGTTCAGGGTCACATAATGTTTACGCTTCACAATTTAGTTAAATGAAATAAACCTGCTATTCGCTTCGGGAAAATTAGTTTTTGAATTCAAGTAGTGTAGATAGATGATAATAATCCGTGTTTTGAAAGCTGTAATTTTGCATGCATTCCCATAAGTTTCGAAAATTATTAACTGAAAGAGCAATTGCACACAATTACCGCACTTTCAAAGTTAAGAGTTAAAACAAAAAAGAACAAAAAAACAGTGGATAGGAAAGAATTTGACATAGAAGAGGAAAAAATAAATACAAATTATTTGCGAAACTATTCTTCATGATGACCGTATTTAAGCATTTAAAAACGATATAATCTTTACTAATAACTAGAGGCCCGTCTCGACCTAGTTCGGGTTAAAAAAAAATATCTATTTTAAATAAATGTTTCAAAGGTACTATTTAGTTTGAAAATTAATAGTACGCAATAGTTTTTTTTTTTTTTTTTTTTTTCGCTTTTAAAAGGCTTGAAGCAAAATGATTTATCTCATTTCCAGATCAAGAGAGACCAACATAAAATTCCAACTAAACAATACATTCTTCCCGTATGTAACGTTGCACTACGAATCCTATAGTTATACGTTTGATGATGGTGATGGTAAGAAACTTTCATTGGATATTGTAACCGCTGAAATTGGAAAAGGAAATGTCCAGGGACCAAGGGGATGCGAGGATTAAGAGACAACTTATCTGCTGCTGGTGCTGTGAGAACAATACTCGAAATCATATTATTCCGTAGTGAATTTAATTTTGGTTAAACTCCATTGAATAGATTAGACAAAACAAATTAAAGTTGTGCAATAAAATTATTGGGATATTGCTTTTAGTTTTAAAAACTTGAAGAGAAGTCCTGATGAGTAAGTACAGTCGAACCTCCATATATCAAAATTTTCTATAAATCGAAATCCCAGCAAATTTCTTTGTTCATTATATAGAAAAAAAATGGTTCTATATATCGAAAAAATCTCTAGATATCGAAATTTTTTTTCGAGACATTTGTAGATTTTTTTCCACTTTAGACTGTTTGTCTCATGAAAAATAAAGGTTAGAGGAGAAAATTACGTCCACAACTAAAGGTTGCTGCGGAACTCATAAGGAATCTGGGGTTGAAGGGTGTGTAATTAAGTCGTTCTTCCGTTCTGAAGTTCTTAAATTCTCTCAAGTTTATTTTAAATCTTAGTTGTAATCAGTAACACTGTAAAATCAGTTTCAAGTTATCTCTTTTGTCTGTTGATTATTATTCCTAGTCTTCATAGCTTCAATAAAAATCATTCAAGTTAAGTAGATTGATTGTTTACTTTTCTCCCGATCACATTGTTAAAACGAAAATCCCCTAATGTTGCGATCAAGTTGAATTGCCGAAGAATATGAAGATGTATAGTAAGAAAAACAACGTTAAAAAAAAGCACAAATTTGCCAATTACAGCAAATTTGCTGTAATTGGCAAATTTGTGCTTTTTTTAACATTGTTTTTCTTACTTTACTGTTCAGCACAAAGGTATTTATTTATCTTACTAGAGGACCCGACAGACGTTGTTCTGTTCAAACTTTGTAAATTGAAAATTTAAAAAATTTCAGTAGACTATCAAATGTTTGAACCGTTTTGTTGAAAATAATAAGTAAAAGGAGAATGTTTTAAGCTGCTTGGTGTCAGAATGCGTATATTTATTACAACTTGATTTATTTAATTGTTTTATTGACTATTTTTTATCGCGTAACTTGAAAGATCTTCATAGATTGCATGGTTTGCTCCTTCAGCCATACTCAAAGGACAAAAATCGTCCTCAGATACTAAGTGTAAAAAACTAACTATTCATCTAGAACAAACGGGAAATCCCGCTGCAACATCCCGATATGAAAAAGAATAAAACAATCGAAAGGATATCTTTTTAAAAAACGATGAAGGTAAAAACAGTTTTCTAAATAAGCAAAAATCACTCCTCCTGCCCCCCCCCCCCCCCCCCCCCCGATGTAAAATAAACACATTCTTCAACTAAAATGACTAAAAACTCTTTAAAAACAAAAAACAATTCTTTGCAATTTGAAATACTTCGCCAAATAAACAAAAATCAGGGTTGGGTTTTGGACTGTCCAAAACTGGTTTAGGACAGGACAGGTGGTTTTTACCGTCCAAAAGTGTCCGAAACTATCTTAAACTGTCCAAAACTATGTTAAAATTAAAGGGGTGTAATCTAATCAACTCGTATTCACTGCAATATTCATAATGCATAAATAAAGACATTAATGAGGTTTGACTAATGAGTATTTGACAATATTTTTCTTCAAAATGTTCATTTAAAAACATTTTACTTAAAAAAAAAATGCCAGTAACTATTACATAAAAACTTCTTTATTTAACAGTTGGTAGAGTTATGAAAGGAAATTCACAACACTACCAAGACAACTAATTTCAGTTCTATTCATAACGCGAAGGAATGTTATTCAATGTACAATATTTAGGTGCAAAAAAAAGGTAAGTATTTTAAATGGTTTTTGCAAATAAGTTTTACATGATGTTTTAACAAAAATTATTTTTTAAATCTTAGATTAAAGAACAAGAAATTGATGATTAAACACTTATATTATAAAACTTGTGCTATTCTTTTTTTAGTTCATATTTTTAATAAAATACATTCTGTGACTACAAAAAATTGTAATTTATTGCATTTAAGTCAATTATTGCACTATATTTTGAACACTTTCTTTTGCACACATGCATAAATGTCAAAAAATTATTTTATGCAAAAAAAAAAAAAAAACCTCCTGCATACAATATGAATTTTTTAATGAAGAATTTAATTTTTACTTAACTAGATTAAAATCAGCTGCATAAATAAGTTGCATATATATTTATACCTGAATGTTCACATTGAATAAAGATATTAAATAGTCAACGAAATAATTTTGACACTTTTTGTTCTGTTTTTGATATTTTCTCACAAAATATAGTTTCTCAAAAATAAGTTTTGGACATTTTCGGACACAAGGATTTTGAACAGGATGGTAAAAACCTTGCCAACCCCTGCTTTCATCTGCACGTATGCATAAACATAGGGAAATTTTGTTACTATTATCAAAAACTAGTATGTTGTGGCCATCACGAAACTTTCTTCTATATTTTTCTTTTTTTTTTTTTTTCTGATCCCTCCCCATGCTTGACGAGGAAGCAATATTCCCAACAAAAACAAAATGACACATGCAAAAACTTGACGACTATTCCAATGTCTGAATTATTGCAAAAGCAAAGCAAAGAGCGAAAATTGAAAGTTATTTTAAAAGCCTTGCTTGAATGAATTACAAATATTTTATTTGTTAACAAACATAAGATGGCAACAGTTCAAAATTTTAAATCATAGATAATATTTCCTATCATTTCCATACAATTAAAATCACGAGAAATACGCAGACGACAATCTATTACGATTTATCTTTCTTATTGTTGCATTAATAAAACTATTTTTATTCGCAAAAAAAAAAAAAAAAAAAAAATCAACACCTCTTGGAGCGATCGGCGTCAAAATAGAACCAAAGCCTGTTTACATATGGATTCACATATATTCCAAATTTCAACCAGAACGTAGCATTACTTCTTGAGATAGGGCACTCAAAATGGAAAAAAAGAACGGGTGATTGCGCTACCCCCCTTTTAGCTGTTGACACAAAAATAAAATCAGTTCTTATACCCACTAAGGGCTACTTGCCGATAAATTTTTCTTTCATTCCGTTCATTATTTCTTGAGATACAGCAGTCACAATTGACGACAAAAAACGTTCTACAGCTCAACCCCCGTTTGAGTTATTGACACCAAAATTGAATCAGCACCTGTTCCTGTTAATACCAACATATGGACCAAATTTTGTTTGATTCCGCCAGTAACTTCCTGAGGAATAGCAAGCACGCGTAACTCGAAAAACGTCCCATTGCTCCACCCCCCTTGGAGGAATTCGCGCCAAAAACTAATGGGCACAAGTTCACATAGGGGCACATATGTGTACTAAATTTCGTTCGATTTCATGCGGTAGTTTTTGTTGTAGAGCGACCACAAAAAACTGGTCACACACAGACGTGACACACATACATACACACATACATACATACACACACACACACAGACAGACAGACATTTTCCAAAAATGGCCGAAATGGACTCAGCACACCTCAAAACGTTCGAATCCGTAAAAATTCGAAATTCGAAAATTTGCACGAATCCAATACTTTCTTCTATATATTAGATATAGAAGAAAGTAATAAATAAACTTATGCATGCAAATTGAAATTTTTATCAAGAATTCAACTTCTATGCAACTATATTTTAATCAGCTGCATAAATAAGTTGAATGTTCTCATTGAATAAATGTTTAATATAAAACATTGCTTTGATACATTTTATTCTGTTTTCTGATGTTTTCTTACACAATACTATTTTTTCTAAAAATATAGTTTTGGACACTTTCGAACACTAGGGTTTTGGACAGGACGGTAAAAACCAGGGTTTTTACCATGGTTTTTATTGTAGTGTCCAAAACCTTGCCAACCCTGACAAAAATACAATAAATTACATTAACAGTAGCTTTAAAATGTAAACAAATGATCACGCAGCTCTATTGTTTATAGCCAAAGTCGCCAAGTCACCACGTTACTGTAATCCAGCCGATCAGTGAGCGAAGCGACCGTTCCGAACCGAAGCGAAGCTCCGACCGATTAGCGGTCCGATCTTTTGAACGAAAACTTTTAAAACTTCACATGTTGCCTAATTTGTTCTTTCCACCAAAGATAAAGATGTTCCACAGCACTGATCTTTTGTGTACAGAACTATCCTGTTGTAATTAATATGGACGAAAATAAAATTTGTTTCGTCTTTTAAATTCCCTCATCTTTTCCTTTAATAATGTGCTGATTAGTTTGATAATCCTTAAAGTATTCTGGACATTGGTGCCAAAACCCAGATGGACTTCAGCCTAGAAACAAATGTTGCTAGGTACGGTACTTTCTGATCATTTGGTTAGGAAAACCTAAAGCGCCGATCCAGTCACATAGTTCAACTACGACGACAGAACACACATTTTGCGTGAACTTTCCATACCATTGAGGAGGAATAGATATTTAAGGATTAGTATTCCTTCTCGATGTTCCATACATTACTTTAAAATATATCACTGGACCTAAAATCGTTGCTTTCAAGAAAAGAAGGCTTCACTCTCTCTCTCTATGTTTTATCTATTCTCAATTGACATAGCCAAGGCTTCACTTGATACGCGTCTTATCAGGCTCAGTCATTTCAGTAAAAGTTGTAGTATGAAATCAATTAATCAAACAAAAAACCCGATCAGACTCCAGCGACATCTGTTGGATTTTAAGGCAACTTAACAATATAAACATCAGATAAGGTTATTTTTAAAGTGAATATTCAAAATTGAGTTCAAAAGTGTTTGATTTAATTTTAAAGCGGATTTTTTTCTTCTTCAAGAAAATGTTTGAAAAGCTATTTTAGGTTAAAAGTGAAAAAATATGTAACTTCGTTTTCAATAAATATTAAGTTTCAAAACAAAATCACATGAGTATAATAAGCTGAGGAAGGTGTTTATCTAGTACTAATTAAATTAATGTAAAATTCTGTTAATGAAAAAAATTTTGTGATTAACTATTCCAATTTTTCGCAATGAAGTATTTTCAAAATTATTTGAGTAATGTAACTACAAACCTTCAATAAATATAAAAAGGAGTTCGTGATATTGAATATTGATCATTTCTTATTTGCAATTTATACATTAAATTACAATTTCCAACGATCTTAAAAGAAAGTTTGTTGTTTTAAAACGTATGTGAAAATGTTTTGGTTACATTGTTTTTTTTTTTTTTTTTTTTTTTTTTTTCGGGAGGTGGGGGGAGGTCGGTTTAATTTCTGCTGTTAAATAATAAATTATTTAGTGGGGCCATGGTTAAACATACTATGCTCAATAAATTGTATCAGCGAAAAGTTTTTCTTTTTTTGTTTAGCTTTATTATGCAAGAATTAATTACATATCTCATCAAAAACAACCCTGTTGTAAAAATTTCCCCTCCAAGAAAACCTTTAACTTTTCCGCACAAAAAAGAAAACCTGCATCCTAAACCCAAAAACCCTCAGCCATAAAAAGTTATGATATCTAGTTTGCCCGCCAAGTATCTGCCAAACTATCATCCTCCCTCTTCTCCTTTTTCATCACAGCTACTTCCATTAGAACCTCCTCCCACCTTCAACTCCTCAGAAATATGGATAGATCTTTTAAATTGTTTACCTTGTTTGGCGGGAAGCTTTTTGCTCACCAAGCAACCACTTCACTTTGAAAAGTTTCCCGCCAAACAAGATAAACTATTACTCCTGCCCATGATGTCCCTAGGGGTTGAATTTTTGTGTATGTACTCAATGGCCCCCCAAGAATATGTATACAAAAAATCACTATCGTAGCTCCCCGGGGGGCTGTGATAGAACCCCGGGAAGGTACAATTTGGGGGGTAAAAACAAGGGGGGAAGGGGAGGGGGATCAAATGGCACAAAAGCACATCAGTAGGGCACAAGGAATGTGTGTGCGAAATTTCAGCTTGATTCCTTTTTTCGTCTGGGCTGTAGCCCTGTCAAAGAAAGCGAAAACTTTTTTGAACAGAGATTTTATAACTTTAATACCTCTCCCTCCTGATGGTCCAGGGGATTGTATTTTGGTTTACGGCGTCAGGGGCCACTAGAGACTGAGTGTACCAAAAATCAACTCCGGGGGTCTTCATGGAGCTGAGATACAGAGGGGTGAAGAACCCAAAAAACCCCAACTTGTTCTGTCGTGTAATCTTGTTCTTGGTCGCTTTTATTTTCTTTCGTCTTTGGCGGTGGATTTGTTTCTGTTGGCTGTTGACGTTTGGTTTCCTTGGCGGGGCGGGACGCTCCCGCGTCCCGTGATGTTTCATCAAGCACAAGTGATAAATATATTTATCAGTTACAACATAAAACAAATGAAAGTAACGATTGTTTCTCATAATTATTACCGACCCAGGGAACGCCGGGTATTTTTGCTAATTCATAAATATATTTATGGAAACATTCAAAAAGCTTTTAGAAATTTTTTTATTACTTTAAAGTTGAACTCAAAATTAGTTATTTTTTAAAAGACATATTCCGAAAATGGTGACTAACTCAGTTTAATATCTTTATTTTTTTCACAATAAGAACTAATAAAAAGCTCAAAAAATCCTTAGAGATACAATTATTTGAATGAAAAATATGTAGAAAAGATGGCAAATAAAATTTTAGCCATGAAACTGATCATTAGTATCGATCAATATGCATTACAATTTATATCATTAAGAAGTACGTTTAATGTTAAAGAAGAACAATTTAAATCATTTAAAAGCACATTGAAACAATAACGAATTCACCAGAAAAAACATGCCAATAAAAATTTCAAAAAATCAAAGGATGGCAGCTTTTCATATAAAGATTTTTATAAACCTACTTTGCAGTATTTAGAAAAATTATAACAAAAATTCCCTCCAAATTATTTTTCGGAACAAAACTTTTCCTTGTTTAAAAAATAAATAAATAAAAATAATAATAACAATTAAAAGACATAAAAACAAGCCTGTTAAAAACGTAAACGGTATTCCAATGCTTACATGTTATGAGGAAATTTAATGGGGAAAAATTTCGCCATATAAATATAGTAGTCCACTGAAAAACATGAAAAGAATTTTTAATCATTTGCTAAAAAAATAAATAAAAAAAGCCATTCAGTAACATAAAAAGTGACATTAAAATGAAAAATAAAAATTTGTTGGAAAATTAAATTTAGCTATTGAAGAGCTAAGTTTAAGTAATTCGCCAAATCTAAATTAAACAGCATTAGGAAGCACCCACGTTACTCTAATGTGTAATCCAGCAAAAGATCAATTAAAGTGTAAAACAGTTCGCCAAATAAATGTATCAATTAATTAAAAAACAATAAAAGTTCCTTCAAAATATTAGAAAAACAAACGTTGACGGCAGCAATTTTAGCAATAGAAAAAGCTTTCGCCAATATTGCATGTTCGGCGCCGCGAGATAATTCCCCCACGATTTTAATGTGAATATTAAATGGCAAGAAAAATAATGCTGCCAAATTGTTATCAAGTTTTGCGACGCCAAAAGATTACATATATGTGTGCCACGATGCATTTCAAATCTTAGCGATTATTTTTCATTTTTGTGTCATTTCCCGTGTTTGGTTTTTTGATTTCAATAAAATAAAGCTTTTATTTTTGTCAAGCATAGTTTGTTGGTTAGTTGATTTTTTTACATTTTACTGAAACTTTTAATACCGTTTTGTGGCTTGATTCATTTACTGGGAGGATTATTTTAACTTTTAATAAATATATATATGGAATAAAAATTTGAATGCTTTTCGATGATCTAATTTATTTACTTGTCGAAACAATATGCTATTTTGTCTTTTTCTTGGATTTTTAATCAAAACAAAATAGGGTAGAATTACGGTAACCGGGTCGCGGCGATAAATATTTCGTTCTGGCAACCTTGGCGACGGAGCAATTTCGGCAACCCTGCACCAAAGCTTATTCGCTATTCGTTTGGCCAATCAACCATTTCAGAGTTCACAACACAAAATTGTAATTTACTTGTCTACTAAATATTTTTATTTTAATTCCATCGAACAATATTTTTAATTTCCCCAAAGGTGATTTTTTTCTGAAAACTGGCAACATATATTGTGTTTCTTCAATTTTTAGATTTTAGAAACATTTTATAAAATTTTACATCGTGGAATGTTTGTCACTTTTAACTATTTTAAGTTATAGATTTAAAAACTAGTTATTCATATCTTTGGATACTTTCTTGGAATTTGTTTGCAGTAAGTAATTTCCTTCGTGTTTCATTGTTCCATCTTCAATTTAAAATTCATTACTTATCGTGATAACTTATTCAGTAAGTTTGAATTAAAATTTCAGTTGTAACATTCTCTGGATGGATCTTTTGATGTGATTTAACTTGTTTAGTTGATCGTTTTAAGTTTTAATTAAACATTAAATTTCCTTAAGTGCTCTTTCTATTTATTGACGAACTATTTCAGACTAATGTCGTTTTCTATCCAACTTTTAAAGTTGTTAAATTTGCAAGAAATATATGTTTCATCTTTATGTTCCTAAGGAAATCAAACATAAAAAGTGTAACATTATTTATGTCATGAACCTTTTCGTTTTATATGCTTGATCTTCCCACACAGATTATGTTAACATCCTGAAAAAAGTTACCTCTCACTTGTCTATTCTGCAAAGTTAATTTTAAAATAAGAAAATTAATAACGTTTTATACAAAATTAGGTTTTATGATATGTTTCCGGATATTTTGTTATATTTTCATCATTTAAAAATGAAAAAAGAATTTTATTACTTTTTTTTTTTTTGCTTCTTTAAGATTATGATCAGAAAAAGAAAAAGATTAATAAACAGTTCTAGTTACCAAGGCGATAGTTTGAGCGATCCGAAGCTCTTCCCCTTTTCTTTGAGTGTCTCTCATTGGAAGGTTTCCTTCGTTTGCAATGTAGTACTTTGTTTACATTGAGCCGTAGGTGCCAAATTTGGCTGTTTTTGAAAAAATACGCCAACGCGGCCCGGTTACCGTAATTCTACCCAAAATAGAATAATTCGCCAAATAAAACTAGTTGGAGCGTTCGTTAATCAGGCCCTGCGTAATCCCTAAAAATGCAAATAGTATTGGTTCACTTTTATTTAATAAGACATAATGTGCTTCAGGGATGAATTCGTGCTTTTACCAGAAGTTAACGCCAATGAGAAATAGTTGAATTCTGAATTGGGACCAGCTTTACCTAAAAAGGGAATTTATTTTTCCTGAAAAACAGATCTGAAAAAACGTCTCTTTTAACAGTAGAAATCATAGACTAATAATAAGAGTAGACCGAGCTATGGCAACTCTTTTGCTGCTCATAAACCAAACCATGTGACTGGTGGATATCCTAGCAACAGACGATCAACGCGAGCGAGAAATAAAATAAATAGAATTGCCACGGAAATATAAGTTCGTTGCTTGAGGCACCTGGGGCCCTGCCCCTTATCCTCTGGTGTGGTATGTTGAAAGTTCCCCGGTTGGGGACATGGCTTTATTTTGGCGCAGAAGATGGTTGCGTGGATGTACGAGAGATGTGGCTTCCTCTAACGGGAGTACCATAATGGTTAGCCGAAGGCTCTTCAAAGTAAATTTCAACTAAAGTTCTTCTTTATTTAAATAAGTTTAAGTATTTTTTTTTCGCTTCCTACATATATTTTTTAAAGTTTTATACTTTTTTTTCCCCGTGGGGGATTTCTAGGCTATTTGAATGAATAAAAATAAAATAAAATTAAGACAATGATAAAATGTTGATAAGAAATTTAAAAAGAAAATAGTGAAATGAAAATAGATAGGAGCATGCTCCCAGCCAGAGTGTAGCACAATAACTAGAGTCGAAACGAGATATGAACCCGATAAGGGATTCAACTCACCCCGTTTCGAATTTGAAACTAAGCTAGCAGAGCGCGAGGCCTGCGAGAATTTGCCGGATCCAATGGTTCGTAATTTGGAAGGTTGTTAATAGTACAGTGCAATTAGACATGAACCTCAACATCCAAAGTAAAAGTTTCCTGTCAACTCCAAATTGTTGTATACTGTCCACATATTGTTTGGTAAAAAGTTACACCGTTTTCAGCGTCGGGTTTTGGGGGGAGGGGGGGAAGAAGTTGGTAAATTAGTAGTTTTTATCAGTTTTTCCGAAATATTTAGAAAACTATAGTGTTTAGCGCGAAAAGTGCAATATACAAAATAAGCTACACTAAATTACGAACAAAATGGTCCTAAACATTATTTTGTTAAGTGAACGATTCCAGAGTTACGGCGGGTGTAAAGTAGAAAATTTTCACATTTTTAAGATTTTTTGGGAAGTGCAATTCTAACTACTACGTAAACAGAAATAACTAAATAATTTTATTAAAAAGTAATGTTGAGTAATGTTGTACAATCGTATTCTAGTCAAAAAGAAACTAAGAGGCACCACATGGGGTTAGAAACGTAGAAATACTGGGAACGAGAACCGGTTTTCTGCAATTTGCGTGAACTGTGATAAAGCACTTGAAGTTAGACTACTAGCTTCAAAAAAAGATTGAGAACAAAACATTCAGAGATACTCTTGAAAAGAAAGTTAGCTGTTCAGTCTCTAGCCTATATTACCAAGTCTATAATAATTAACAACACCACTGTATGTGTGAACACTAATACCAGGGGTGTTTGTGATCCGAAACTTCAGAAATTTCCAAAACTTATGGGTTGACAACACATTCTAAAACTGAAAAATTATTTCAAAAAATAAAAAAATAAATAAACTTTAAAAATAATTTTCATTAATGATTTAAATGATTTTTGTATGCATATTTGAAGAGTTTTTACTGGGGAGGGAGAAGGGTCTAGCTTCATAGTTTCAGGAAATTTCACACTGCCTTCAAAAAATTTTACTTGAGTCCACGTGCACCCCTGCCTAATACTCTCTCACATCGGATGGTGTGCACTGTAAGAAAATATGAGAGACTTTAAGAAATACTGTCGAACCCGCTTAAGTGAATAGCCATTTTGCCACGAAAAAAGATTCTAATAAGCGGGATATTCCAAAAACCAGGATAAAAATAACGCATTACATTGGTTTGGTACATTGAAAATGTATTATATTAAGCGGGATATTCTTTTAACCGATATTCTAATAAACGGGCTTGACTATTTTAATTCGAATTACGTGCATATCATCCACCCTTGTTCGACGAATCTGGCTTGATAAGGAAGGGGAGCAAATCTCCAATGGTGTCTGTTGTGGTTCCAGATTCAAATGAATGATCGATCACCCCTTAATTAGAAAAAGCGTCCTATATCATTAATGAAGATCACCTTCTTCATCGTGTTTTCTGACGTTTCCCAGCTACCTTCAGACAGATTTGCGAGCAATACATAAATTACGTAATTGCTCATTATAGGCCAGCAACTTGTTTTTGATGAATACGAGCAAGGAACCACAAAAGATGAAGAACAATTATGTAGATCACGTTCTACGACTAACATTGAAGTCAAAGTTGAAGACTCAATCGATGTAACTATCAACCAACGTGAATTTCTAGCTAACACTAAGAACAAAATGGGCCTAATTTCTCTCCTGACAATGTACTTGCAAAGAGGCGGTTGCACAGTTCACCAAGCATCGGGTGACGATGACTTATTTATAGTTTTAACAGCGATTGATAAAGCTAAGAATGGAGTTGAAGCTTGTGTGATCGGTGATCACACAAGCTTCGCACAACTTACTTAGTAGCTCACTCGCACACAAACTTAGTAGTCCTGTTGAATGTTCACACACCATCAGAAAACAAACTGAAAATGGTGGTACCAAAGAAAGGCAATCAGGAGGAAAAGGTAGGATGCACTGTTTCGGACATTCAGCGAAGCATTGGAGACATCAAGGGTGTACTCTTTGCAATATACGCCTTCACAGGATGTGACAATGTACCATCTTTCTACAAGAAGGGAAACATTTCACCGTATAGGAAAGTGTAAGCCAACAACGCTCTTCGTACGAAGCTTTTTAAGTCCTTAACGATTCCAAAGCTGACCCCAGTGCGGTGGCTGACACAGGAAAGTATTTCTTTCTTGCGATGTTTGGAGCAAAGAATACTGAAGATCTAGATAGTTTTCGCTACCAGTGTAACTTGCAGGCTATTGCAACGCAGCCCATTCATTGTTCAAGTTGGCTTACCCTCACTTCTACAGTTACCAGGCAGCATTCATATACCACCAGGTTCAGCAGCAGCTGGATGAAGAAAAGAATTTACCTCCAGTGGGGGTGGAAGAAGATTGGTGAATACCTGAGACCAATTACAACAATGCCTTCTGTAACTCCCTAGGAATTACTTTCCATCATAGTGCGCGTTTAAAAAGCCGAATGCGTCCATAGCTGCGAGTGCAGAAGTAGTGGTCTAAACTGCTCAAGCATGTGCAGTAACTGCTCAGGTCTAGGAAGTAATAACAGGGGCACTAATATCATAGACGAAGATCTAGAAGAGGACTGTGGTATGCTTGAACAGAACTGAATCCTGATGAATACTTTACATCACAATATGTCGCATTCAACGTTCTACATTTTTATTAAATATTAGTATTGAACTCAGTGTACGAACGTCAAAAAGTTTGATAAAATATGGTTGCAATATGCAGGCGAATATGCCTATTTTCTAAAGAAAAAACTTCAAAAGCTGCACTTATAAAAATGTTATTATTAAAAATGATATAACTATAAATCATAATTGTTATGAATTTTTATAATTTAAAATCATCTATGTTTATAATATATTTACTCTTATTGTGGCATTGTCTAGAGAAAATTTGGGTCTCTCCGTGCAGCAGATTTATATAACCACGGTCCATGAATGCTTCTTTTCCCTTAAAAGTAGAGCCCCTTGAGTAGGTGGTGAGGTTGTCGTTCCTTCAAGGGCTAATCACAAACATACCACCGGCCCCATAAACCGCAATTTGATTTTAAAAAACACTCCTCATACAAAAAATTAGTTTCCCGAGTGATAATGAATTTTTTTTCCGAAAAATCTAAAAAAATACGAAAAATTTCTATTTTTCACCTATTGTAACTCTGGAACCGTTCACTTAACAAAATAATGTTTAAGACCATTTTGTTCGTAATTTAGTGTAGATTATTTTGTATATTGCACTTCTCGTGCTAAACACTATAGTTTTCTAAATATTTCGGAAAAACTGATAAAAACTACTAATTTACCAACTTCTTCCCCCCCTCCCCCCAAAACCCGACGCTGATAACGGTGTAACTTTTTACCAAACAATATGTGGACAGTATACAACAATTTGGAGTTGACGGGAAACTTTTACTTTGGATGTTGGGGTTAGGCCCTTTTTCGGTCTATTTGCACCGTACTATAAGTAGTGGATTGCCAACACGGGGGATGTTGTAGTGAAATCTCTTGGCGAGCTTTTTGCAAAAGTTGTGGAGCGTCGGAAATAGAATTGATGAAACACGGAAGAATGATCTTTTATGGAGTCTGATTTGTAAATTTGTTGGTCTAAGTTATAAATGTTTTGTTAATATAGTGAGTTTTTCGTTTAGATAGTATTGTGCATTTTCTTTATTTAATTTTAATAACTCTCTAAGCAATTAAAGATGCAAGCGCCTTAAAAGAATCGGCAAACGGTAAGATTTTTACCTACAATTTCAATTTAAGATTACGATTAGTACATTTTTGCGTTAACGCAAAACGTTTACGCCATTACGTTTACGCCAACGCTGATGTAGTAGTTCCGAATGAAATTAAAGTTACTGAAAACTGCGATCAAAAACTAATTACTAATGTCAAAATAATGCATAACTAAAAGAAAAACAGTTCAATCATCTCTGCACCTGGGAAAAAAATTATAATAAAAACACATTACGTCTTAAAATACATGCCGAGTGCCAAACTATAGATAATCCTGCCAGCTGGAAACCATGCCGCCAAAGTTTTCGCCGAGCATTCCACCAGTCACATGATGTATCCATGAACCAATTTTTTCATCAGCAAGTCTGGGGAAGCTCGGTCTACTCTTATTATTAGTCTACTAGCAAAAATACACGGCGTTGCCTGGGTCAGTAATAATTATTAGAAAAAATCGTTATTTGCTTTTGTTTTCTGTTTTAAGTGAAAGAATTTAAAACATCTTTTTGACATGATTAAAAATCGAGTTTCTTCCTTACCCATAAAACTAAAATAGCAATAAGTATAAAGAACAAAGTAGTATTGATTTAGAAACGAAAGCACTATATTTAAGCATATACAAATTTAAAAAACATGAAATTAATCTTCTCATGTTTAAAAAGATTAATCTGTTGATACTTTTTTTTTAAACATGGAGTCTAAAACCTTCTCTGTATGGCTAATGAAGTACGAAGTGATTAAAAAAAAGTAGCTGCGCTCGTAATCCCCTTATACTTGCTTTAGTTATTTCGGGAAATTTGAATCATTGTGGCTCTTGGTGCGATTTTACCGAATTTGCGAAAGTCGTTTCGGGGTACCTTTGATGATGCTCCCCCATTCTTTCCTTACTTTGTAAAACGTTATGATATTAATTTTCGTTACAGAGATATCGTCGCCAGATGCTGAGATATTTTTGGTCACCATAAAATGGCGCTAAACAGTTTCATCCGAAATGTTACCAAACTAAGTAATAAAATTTGGTGATTGTTTGAAATTGTGCAAAAAGGAAAATTAATGGAAGTTTTTGTGCTGTTTATGGATTTGCCTAATTTAATTGCTGGATTATTTAACACAGTAAAAAAGGTCTTTTGAAAATTCTTTGATTGGCGATATTTTGTTTACATGGTGAAAGCTGAGAAACATTATGACGTAGTCTTCGGCTTCAAAAACAGCAATGTTGAAAAAATTGCCAAATGCATCAGCTACGGAAATCTTTCTGCAAAAATTTTGGCGATCCGCTGGTTGTTTGGATAATGAGTAAGTGTTCAATCAGCATAAATAATAATAAAAACCATTAATTACATTAAAGTTCCGTTTAAATGAAAAATCATCAGCCAAATCATGTATTATTTGCCAATTTTGTGCAAAAATCTTACTTCAAGATTTGACTTGAGAAAAGCCTTGAACAATCACGAAAAGCAAAGAAAGTCAACAATACAACAATTGTCGCTATCGACAGGGAGTTGAGATGATACACTAAATACTGTATTGAGTTGAGGAAAGCCTTCGAACATGGATCTAAAAAGCTCATAACTCGTTTTTTATTCTACTTAGAAATTTCGAACAGGTGCCATCTTCAGCAGAAAAATCAGAGCTTTCGATGGACATATAATGTAAATATGTGCAAGTATTTTTTCATCCCAATATTAGAGAATTTATACAAAAATTGTGTTTTATTGCCCCCCTAAGGGGTTTTGCCCCCCATAACGGGACGAAAACTACCCTATGTGTTATTCTGATGCATAAGTTATATTATTGTAAAGTTTCATCAAAATCCGTTCTGTAGTTTTTGCGTGAAAGAGTAACAAACATCCATACATCCATACATTAGTGTTACTATCGGTCATTTCCCCTACAGTTGTTTAAATTCAAATTTTAAATTTAGAATGGAACATTTTGCACAGAAGTTGTTTTGAATCAGCTTAATGAACAGAACTACGGATTTGATTTAGTTTATTTGTTTTCCTGAAGAGGGGTAAAGACTATACATAAAAATACTATGTATATACAATGCGTTCGTAAGTGTATTTATTCATTTTCCTTAGTTCTAAAAGTAATACTTCCTCTTATCACTCTTAAATGACCCTGCATGCGAAACTGCTTAAATAGAAAATGTCCAAGAAAAATGTTTAATATCTTTGATGACCTAAAAAATAGTATTTATGAACAAATTATCATTCAAATTTTGTTCAAAATTTTGACAAAGAAATTTTACTGTTTTTTGAAATAAGCTGAATAAAAGACAAAATGGTTGAAAACTAAGTCCGTTTAAAAATTTTAAAAAGTAACTTACAACTTTGTTTTGCCATGTTGTTTTCACTACATTATTTTTTGAAAAAAGTCCATAATAATGGATAGCTTGTTCAAGGTCCTTTAAGAACATGTTTTCTGAAACCCTTTTTCCACTCTTCATCTACTGTGTTTTACATTCAATTTTCATCAATTTATTATCGTCTTAACTGTTTACATTTCTGTGTTTTTTAATTTATTTGATACTTCTCGCAGGATGATACTAGAAAAAAATAAAACCCGAGAAAAACTGCAAATTAAAGGTTTTTTCAAAAATTCGTAAAAAATACAAAAATTGCTCTGTCTTTAATTTTTTTTTATTCATCATATTTAAAATTTAACTTCCTACACTACAGTACAAAAAATATTTGTGTGGCGCGATTGGTTCGGGGTCTGTGAGGTTAAAAGTACTAAAAAGTGCTAAAAATCACATAAAACATTAAATAACTTTTTTTCTAATTAAAATATTAAAAATCGAAGCCCAAGGTGCACATTTTCAGCAAAAACTGCACCTGTGTACAAAATTTCATCTTTCTAGGCCTTACCGTTTTCCCAGGATGCGCGCCACAAACACACACACACACACACAGACAAATATCTTGTTTTATTGTATGTACTAGCCGCCTGCGGCGACCAGCTGGTCCGCCTTTTTACGCCAGGAGTGCCGCCTTCGGCGGCTGCTTAAACAATTTAGCGACGACATTAATCAATGTTTTTCTCTATAAATCAGTATTATCATTCGTTTTTTTTACGTCAATGTTGCCGCCTTCGGCGGCTGCTTAAATAAATTTCGTGGCGGTGTCAATCAATCTATATCTATCTATATCATTAATAATTTGAATAAAATATTTTCTAGATCTGTCTCCAGCTTCGTCGTTTGGAATATTTTTAAAGGAGGGGGAGGGGAGACACAAACGACGTACTCTTCATGCAAATTTTGTCGAAAAATAACAAAAAGCACTTCCACTTTTATGTGAAAGCATTGTTTTTTCAAAGTCATGGTGTATGTGGGGGAGGGAGGGGGGCATTGAGAACAATGTGCAAGCAGCCACCTACGGCGGCTGTTTGGCTAACTTGTCATTTACCTTTTTCTTTCAAGTTTGCCGCCTTCGGCGGTTGTTTAAATAAATTTGGCAGCAGTATTAATCAATCCATCTCTATCTTTTTTCTTGTGCCATTCACATTTTTACGCCAAGATTGCCGCCTTCGGCGGCTATCTACCTTTAGAATCTATCTCTACATTTTCTTATCCATCTCTATAAGAAATAAATGCAATCCCTAAATAAAACAAAAAAAAAAGGGAAGAAAAAAAGCAAGCGCTGCCGAAAAAACACGTGGTCATCACGTCAGAAAATGTAGAAGTAAGCTATACAGTAAAAAAAAAGATTAACATTGCTTGCGATTAAGATTCCATCGAAAATATCGAATCAAAACCCAAGTAGTGACGTCACAAACATAAAAGATTGAAGAACGCTTTTTTCGACTGATGCGTGAAAGGACATGATGTGTTCAGCATTAAAAAAATTGTTAAAAAAAAACTATTGCGTATTTTTAAGAACTTTTTTCTTCTGAAGAGGGCGAAATGTTTTTACTATTACGAACTTAAATTTTAGAAATGAGGCTTTGATACTTCTCGCAGGATGATACTAGAAAAAAATAAAACCCGAGAAAAACTGCAAATTAAAGGTTTTTTCAAAAATTCGTAAAAAATACAAAAATTGCTCTGTCTTTAAATTTTTTTTATTCATCATATTTAAAATTTAACTTCCTACACTACAGTACAAAAAATATTTGTGTGGCGCGATTGGTTCGGGGTCTGTGAGGTTAAAAGTATTAAAAAGTGCTAAAAATCACATAAAACATTAAATAACTTTTTTTCTAATTAAAATATCAAAAAATCGAAGCCCGAGGTGCACAACTTCAGCAAAAACTACACCTGTATACCAAATTTCATCTTTCTAGGCCTTACCGTTTTCCCGGGATGCACGCCACACACACACACACACACACACACACAAACATCTTATTTTATTATATGTATTAAGATAGAAGATATGTATAGATATTTTTTTTTTTTAACTCGAACAAGGTCGGATACGGATCGGAAGAGAGCATTGCACCAGAACAAAGTTTTTTTTACGCGGTATGAGAGAGAGAAAAAAGATCAGTATTCGAGCGGGCGTGAAAGGGGCAGTATGAGGGGGAGCCGAACAAGGTCGGGACGTGCCGCTAGTTTATACATATAATAAAATAAGATGTTTGTGTGTGTGTGTGTGTGTGTGTGGCGTGCATCCCGGGAAAACGGTAAGGCCTAGAAAGATGAAATTTGGTATACAGGTGTAGTTTTTGCTGAAGTTGTGCACCTCGGGCTTCGATTTTTGATATTTTAATTATAAAAAAAGTTATTTAATGTTTTATGTGATTTTTAGCACTTTTTAGTACTTTTAACCTCACAGACCCCGAACCAATCGCGCCACACAAATATTTTTTGTACTGTAGTGTAGGAAGTTAAATTTTAAATATGATGAATAAAAAAAATTTAAAGACAGCAATTTTTGTATTTTTTACGAATTTTTGAAAAAACCTTTAATTTGCAGTTTTTCTCGGGTTTTATTTTTTTCTAGTATCATCCTGCGAGAAGTATCAAAGCCTCGTTTCTAAAATTTAAGTTGGTAATAGTAAAAACATTTCGCCCTCTTCAGAAGAAAAAAGTTCTTAAGAATAAGCAATAGTTTTTTTTTTGTACAATTTTTTTAAGCTGAACACATCATGTCTTTCCACGCATCGGTCGAAAAAAGGTTCTTCATTCCTTTATGCCTCTGACGTCACTACTTGGATTTCGATTCGATATTTACGACGGAATCTTAATCGCAAACAGTTATTATTTTTTTTTACCATATAGCTTACTTCTACATTTTATGACGTGATGACCACGTGTTTTTCCGGCAGCGCTTGATTTTTTTCTTTCTTTTTTTGTTTTATTTAGGGATTGCAGTTATTTCTTTTTCCATCCCCCCCCCCCACCCCCAAGCTGGACGTTTTGCTGTATCT
The DNA here is from genome assembly GCF_026930045.1 of Uloborus diversus. Classification (NCBI taxonomy): domain Eukaryota; kingdom Metazoa; phylum Arthropoda; class Arachnida; order Araneae; family Uloboridae; genus Uloborus; species Uloborus diversus. The sequence goes on from NC_072738.1 coordinate 39,792,336, forward strand.
ATAAAACGAAATATTTCATAGTTGTGCGCATTTAATTCAATAAAAACAGCGAGATTTTCTTTTCTTTGTCAAACGCTACTTTTTGCACACTACGGGGAATTTTGGAGATAACTTTTTTTTTTGCTCAACTTAAATAAAAAAAAGCGGGTTTTTGAGTGATCTTAGTTTTTATTATGAAAAGGGCGGAGAGGTTAAAATAAATAGAAGTGGATCGTAAAGGTAGATAGCCGCCGAAGGCGGCAATCTTGGCATAAAAATGTGAATGGCGCAAAAAAAGAAAGAGATGGATTGATTAATACTGCTGCCAAATTTATTTAAACAGCCGCCGAGCGGCAAACGCTAAGTGAAAAGGTAAAGTTAGCCAAACAGCCGCCGTAGGTGGCTGCTTGCATAAAAGGCGAATGGCGTAAGAGGGCGAACCAACTGGTCGCCGCAGGCGGCTAGTATAAGAATAAAATAGTATGAAACAGAAACTGGTAGCGAAGACAAACTAATGGATTAAAAAAAATTGTATGACTACATATATGCATAAATTATAGCCTATGTCACTCACTAAGAATACAACTTTCATGTAGCGAAAACATTTTTCAAATCATTGCAGTGGTTCTGAAGATTACCTCGAACATATAAACACATAAAAATCCTCTCTCTCTCTCTTTATAATATTAGTATGGAGTTTATAGATAAAGCTGAAAGTCTCTCTGTCTGTCTGGATGTCTATGACACGCATAGCGCCAAGACCATTCGGCCGATTTTCATGAAATTTGGCACAAAATTAGTTTGTAGCATGGGGGTCTGCATCTCGAAACGATTTTTCGAAAATTCGATTTTGTTCTTTTTTTATTCTAATTTTAAGAAACTTTTACCGAATAAATTATCACAACGTGGAACAGTATATTACGAAATTATCATAACATGGAACCGTAGCATGGGCGAGCCATTTAACATAGCAAATTGGCGAGAAATTCATCATCCATTATTTTAAAATATACAGGCGAACCAAATGACCTTTTAATTTTTCTACTACGGGCAAAGCCGTGCGGGTGCCACTAGAAACCTTATGTAGCTCACAAATATCCTATCAGAAGGAAATTTCAAAAAAAAAAAAAAAAAAAAAGTGGAGGGGGGGGGGGGCATATGAAAAAAGCAAGTTTTCCGATGGAAACGAGTTTAACATTTTAAAAGGCTAGCTAACTTGAATTCAGTCACATAAGAATTCATTTGAAATATTTTCGTGGTCCTACATATTTACAAAGTCGATTAACAGTTAAAGATCCTGCCAACCTATCAAGCAGCATATAAAGAACTAGGTCTTATGGACGGCGACATATCTTGGAAAATAACCTTAGTTAATACATGTAACTTTCTGACTCTGCTCCTAAACTTAGATAATTGTTTACAACTATTTTAACTTTTGTGTCAACTTTTAAGGGGTTTAAGGACCTCTAACCTTCAAAATTTTCAATTTTTTGGAAATAAATATATGTTATGCATAGGGTCAGGTGGGGTAAAATGGGTATAAAAGAGCCTGCTTTTGGATTTTGACTCAAATATTTTTGTCAAAATATTTTGTTTCATGTATACATTACATATGTTGAGAGTAGAATTAAATGATTTTCACACATAATTTGATACAAATTTATTTTTGAGAGGAGTGTTTATGACTATATGTTTTCTATACCCATTTTACCCCACGCAGGTGAAAATGGGTAGCCTGTGGGGTAAAATGGGTATTGAAGTCTAAGAAGTGATAAAAAAGCATACTATTTGTTCAATGCAGTGTGATAATATAGAGTTAAGAGTCGGTTAACAAAATTTTACAATTTAATTTTAAAAAAATAGTGCAAACAGTAAATTTGACAAAATATTAATGAGGTTTCTTTCAATGCATGATATACATACTTGCCATTCTTTTCAAAAAAGTAATGGCCTCTATTATTAAATTGTGGCTCATTAATTATTTTTATTATTTGATGTTTTTCAATGAAATCCATGTCGTGTATATCAGGAAAAATAAGAAAAATCCCCCATCTCGGATTTTTTAAAAATATTTCATCTCATAATATTTCCCTCAACAGCCATATATTTGCCAATAAATTCTTTCTTGCTTGTTTCCTCTAAGTATAATATTTATACCCAGGCACCTGTGGTTAAACTATGCTTCATAAGCATATTTTTAGCAGTTTCTATTCCAGATACTTCCTCTGAATGGGAACTTTCTTTTTCCACTATTTTTTATTTTCTTGTTTTTTAAGTCATTATTTTTTTCACTTTCAACTCTTAGCCTTTCTCAAACATCTTTGTCAATATTTCCTGTATTTGCCAGCATACATTTAAGTTGTTTTAAATAACTCATGCTGGTAGTTGTCAAATCTGAAGCTCTTGTTGAAATAGCAGACAATATTGCACTTTTCAAATCTTTATAAGGTGACGAAATCGTGCTTTGTGACGTGTAATTTTCAGATTGAAACGAGGATGTGTTCTGAGAATTTAAAGGTACATTAGAGAAATTGGTAGCATCGGATTGCAATCAAATACAACTATGACAACCAGCAACAGGCTGGGCCCAATATATTCTGAGGAAATTGTTATTTTGTGCGCAAGTGCACAAAAACTCTAGAATAAGTATACCGCTGGCTTCTTATTTCTTATTGTGGAGCGAAGTTTATTTTATAAAGTCATGGCATTGCGTACTTTTATGTTTCAATTATTTTAAATTAACCACAAATGAAATAAAATTCATTTAAAGGAAAATATTCTGTTGTATCTTTTAAAACAACTTGCTGGAATGATAAGCCTAACCATATACCCATTTTACCCCATTTTCAAAATATGAGATTAAAAACAGAAAAAAAATCTTTTTTTTCTTCCCTGTAAGTTGAAGCAGCAACAAAAATGTCCAACTAAAGATATTATGACACAGTAATAAAAATTTCTCTAAAATCAGAAGCTGGAGATAGAAGTTTAAGCAGACAACATGCGGCTTGAATTTATCTACTTCAATTTAAAGTGTTACCTCTCACTAAAAAATAATCGATTGGAAAAATATATTTTGCGAAACAGAATTCAGAACAGCCAAGTATAATGTCCCACTCAAAAAAATGCAAATTTAATTTAAAATAATTCGTTTTCAAAACCATATTATTTGACTACCCATTTTTACCCCACCTGACCCTAATTTAATTCTGAACAATTTGATACATTATTTATTACCATAAGCAAATTTTTTTTCCAATTATCGTGAAAATGCGAAAACTTTCCCCATAGAGATTTATGTTTACAGCAGAGCTGTTTAAGCCTCTTTTTCTCAGGTGCCGGTTTCTCGATTTGCGTGCACGATATTTTAGAAAGTTTTTTTTATGTATTTCCGTAAAACTTTTCATGCATGGTTGTTTGATTCATTTTTAAGATCTGAGCCTAAATTTTTACTAAAAATAAAAGTTGACATTAAAAAATAATATTTTCACCCAAAATTTTGGGAAATTTTTATATTAACTTATAAAATTTAAAAAATAAATAAAAAAATAAATAAATAAATTTAGGTTCAGTTCATAAAAATAAACCAAGACAAACATGCACAAAAAATTTTACGGAAATATATAAGAAACTTTTTGACATATTATGCACGCAAAACGAGAAACCAGAGAAAAAAGGCTTAAACAGTTGTTAACATAAATCTCTATGGGGAAAGAAACGCATTTTTTCGAAAACTTGAAAAGTTTTTTTCCCATATGGTAATATATAAGGTATCAAATTGTTCAGATTGGGGTGGTTTCTTTCAATCACAATTATTACTTTTAGTCATTGAAATAGATAGAATGAGCAAAAAAAAAAAAAAAAAACTAATTTGAATTTTGACATCTTGAATTCAAATTATGTTTTTCGCAATCACGAGTGTGTGTATGTAGGCGTGTGTGTTTGTGTGTGGGGGGTATGTGTGTGTGTACGGGTTATGTGTATGTGTGTGTAGGCATGTGTATGTGTGTGTAGGCATATGTGTTTGTGTCTGTGCGCAGGCATGAATGTGTGGGTAGTTGTGTGTATGTGTGTGTGGGTGTCTGTATGCATGCGTGTGTGTATGTGTTTGTGTGTTTGTGTATGTGTTTGTGTGTGCGTATGTAGTTGTGCATGTATGCGCGTGTGTGTAGGACGTGGATGCAACCTGGAGACGGCTTTCTCTAGAGGTGCAGCATCGTGAGGAGCCCGTCGACCGTGATGGTGCGGAGGGTGGCGGTGGGAAAAATCAAAGGAACGCCAAAAACAGTCAAGTGAGAACAATAAGCAATCGTGATTGCTCAAAAAAAAAAAAAAAAAAAAAAAACATGGGCCAAGAAAATGCTTTTATTTTTCCAGCAGTTTTTTTTAAATCTATATTTTTAAAATGTCCGATTTTTCAAACAAGGCGTGTTCTTTGTGACGTCACAAATGATGCACTTTGCCGCATCTATCATACGTTTCCATGTAATGATAATCAAGCAGCGAATTAAAATTGCACTCTACGCTTGCTATCAACCATATCGTTGCCAATATACGTGAATTAAGATGCGAATTAAATATTTAGCTCTGTGAGTGGCAACACAGAATGGCATTTCATCTTCGTGATGTCATCGCCAAGAAATGTAAACAATGAAAGCTACTCGACGTTAAATCCCGGTTATCACAAATTTGCCATTTCAACTGCGCTTGCGCGTTCAAAACTCTTGCTAAATTAATTACAAACATTTTAAATTTGGTAATAAATATGAGATGGCAAGAGATAAAAATTAGAAATCACAAAGTTTTTTCTGATTTAGTTTTTAGGCCTCGGTAAAGATTGAATTTTGCGTCTTAATTATTAATGGATTCGGTGTTTGAATCGTCTGTCCTTTTTCAGGACCAAATTTTTAACCTCAGAAGAGCGTACTAGAATTTCAGCATCACTTCTAATACAAAGCCGAACCCTCAACCTAAATAAAAATGTATAATACTAAGCTGTTTACGCCTAACGTAAAATATCCGCAAAAGACGGATTTCTGTACTAATATTCCAATCATTTTTGAAGTACACAACGTGTTTTACACTTATGTTAAATAAATATTTCCAAACTAATAAATATTGAAGTGTCATTTTTCTCTTAAGATTATCAATTATTCATATCCGTAGTTTCATATAATATATCACGAAGTCGCTGTAAAAATATTCTAATCGCATTCATTAATTTGGTGGGACTCTCGCTCAGCTTAAATATAAACAAGCAACACGAAATCTTAAAACAGAAAGCCCAAAAAGCTAAGTCCGCGCGCAAGCGCAGTTGAAATGGCAAATTTGTGATAACCGGGATTTAACGTCAAGTATGAAAGCTCACCGATTTAAGTATTTTTTTAAAAATATTAAACAATTTTTTTAAAAAATGGTCAGATCCTATGTTTTAAAGCATGCTCTTTCAGAAGAAAATGCTTTTAAAATTTTGGAAATGGTCCCATTAAATTAGGCATAACATATATTTTTTCCAGAAAGTCGAACATTTTGAAGGTTAAGGGTTCTTAAACCCCTTAAACTATATTGCTTTATGGCAAACATTTAAAAAAGATATCTTTGACGACATATTGCGAGGAGAGCGTCAGCAGAAATACTTTGATTGTTGTTCAATGTCAAGCGATGTAAAAATTAAGGGCAAATTTGTGAATGAAGCGGACACTCAACAGGGGACTTTTGTTTGCCACCGCCGCAGAGAATCAATGAAAAAATTCTTTTTAAACATGATTGGTACATGAGAACCAGGAACGTAAATTAATGTTGATTGGCATACCCGGTAGAACTGAAAAAAATTAGTAAATTCAACACTATCAAAAATCTACCAACAGGCTTCTGCGATGTTTTTTTACGGAACAGCAGGGAATTTAATTAGAGTTATAAAAACTAACCATTTCACATTTAAACTACTTTGAATATCTCCTACAGAAAGACTCCGTATTTTTAACAAGAAAAAACGGGCAATTGGGAGAATTTCTTTGTATGTGTAAGTGCGCATATCCTTATGTAGAAACATAAAGAACTCCGAATCGCTCCTCCAAAAACTGAATACATAAATTAAAACTTTAGAGTGAAAATAGAAACAAATCATATTGAAAATAATTTTTTTCCCAGTAAAAACCATGGCTTCGGAGTCGGAGTCAATCTCATTTTTGGACAAAAGAGTCAGATTCGAAAGCCAAAAGTTTTTAATTCAAAGACTCGGTGTTGGAATCGGTCATTTTCCCTTAAAATCTGCAACTCTGCCAATGTTTGCGGGGTCGGAGTCGAATTTCCAAGAGTCGGAGTCAGACATTTTTCCTTCGTGTATAAATTTTTGCCCAAGCTCCGTAGTCAGTGTCGGAATCGGTGGAGTCGGAGTCCGAGTAATTTTCGAGCTCAGGAGTCGGAGTGGGAAGTAGGTCGTCAAGAGCTATTTCCAGCAAAATTTGTTTGAAGTAAATCCGCCTTTAAGTTCGGAATCCATACTAACTTTCAGTTTCCCCGTAGGCGCTAATGTTAAGGGATTTGAACTGGTCAAAATTTAATGGAAAACTGTTTAAATCAAAAAATATTTTCAATACATGTTCTTCATTAAAAGCTTTATCCCACCAAGTTTGTTTGAAACCGGTTCGCCTCTAAGTTCAAGATTTATATTTACTTTGCATTTTCCTGTTGGCGCTAATAAGTTTTTTGAACTGTACAAAATCGAACGAAAAGTTGTTCAAATCAAAAAATTAAATATGGGCATGAGATGTTCTCACCAAGATCTTTGAAGAAAAAAAAAAGTTCGAATCGGACTTTTCACTCAAAAGAGTTTGGGCTGGGGGGGGGGGGGGGCACAGACAGACATACCGACATACATTTCCCCCATCTCAATACCCTACTTTCCAATTTTTAATTTTTCGATACTTATTTAATTATTTTATTTATTTTTGACTTCTTTTTTTGTTTTTCGCGATATTTTTAAGATGCATTTAAGCCTTCTTTCAGGCTTTTTTTCTTTTTTCTCCGACTTTTATTGGGAAAGTAGGCTAAAAATTGAGTAAAAGGCAAGAATATCATTAAAAAACAATTAGAAAAGTAATGATTCATAATAACGTAATAACATAGCACAGAATAGTAGCAAAACCAAACTAGTAGTTCTTTTTTCTATTCTTTTTACAGCGTCAACTACAGTTACTTAACATTTCCAACACCGAATCGGACTTGAAAGATCTCTACTTATAGCCCGGTCAAAATAGACCAAAAAAAAAGCGAAAGTTCGGAAAAATTCCCATAAAGCTGAAAATTGGTACAGACCTTAAGAACATCATTATACATGAAATGTCAAAAGTCCTCATCGATCCGAGTGGAGCTAAAAATTTTATGCAAGGTCAAAGGTCAAAAAATCAATTTTTCATATATGTCTCTTAAACGATAATTGTTAGCGAAAAAATGGAGGTTAGAAAGTTTGAAAGGTATGCAATTGTGTACAAACAAGTGGGGATTCCGAGGATGGGTCATGGGGGTCATACCTTCCACCCTAAAGCCATAAAGCTACTAAATATAGGTTAAAATGGCATTGGAGACATATTTTTAAAAAAAATCCCCTTAGACCCCTTATTTGTACCCCTATTTGGTACTTTGACTATGAAATTAACACAAATATAGTTAAGGACAACACTAAAGTGAAATGTCAGAAGTCCCCATCGATCCCGGTGGAGCTAAAAATTTTATTCAAGGTCAAAGGTCAAAAACCGATTTTTCGCAACTATCTCTTAAACGGTAAGTGTTATTGTAAAAGTAGGGGATACAAAGATTGAAAATTAATAGATAATTAATAAATAATTAATAGATAATTATGCACAAACGGGCGGGGATTCAGTGGATGGGTCAAGGGGTCATACCCCCCTCTCCTTAAAGCGATAAAATAAAGTTGAAAACTGCAGTTCAGGGACTCAAATTTCTAAAAATTCACCCTAAAATCCCAATTTTTGTCCAAATATTGCACTTTGACTATGAAATTACCATTGAAATAATTACAGACATCATTATAAACGAAATTTCAAACGTTCCCAACGAATCCCAGTGGAGCTAAACGTTTTATTCAAGGTCGAAGCTCAGAAAATCAATTTTTCACAAATATCTCTTAAACGGTAAGTGTCTTAAAATAGAGGATACAAAGTTTGAAAACTATGCACTTATGTACATACAAGCGGAGATTTAGAGGCTGTGCCTTTGTGGTCTTACCCCCCAGCCCCCCCTCCCCGTAAGCGACAAAATTAAAGCTGCATTTTGATGACATATTTCGTTGACTTTAAACCCCCTATTTGTGCCCTAAAATTACTTTGATCCCTTTCTGATAACGAGTACTTCCAAAACCAGAAGCTGGATCTGCAATAGGTGTTAAAAAAGCCCAATATTTGTGCCCCCCCCCCAAATAAATGATAACATTCATAAGGTATCGCAGTTTTTGAAACTTGGAAATAGTACTGAAGTTCCTTTTCTTTCTTTCGAGTGACCTCGAGAAACTACACTTGACCCCTATGCCTATCCCCTCTTACGATTCACACACCCCCTTCAAATTGAAAAGATCAAATTACATTCAGGGGAGAGTGGATGCGCTTGGATTAATTTGTATGAGCAAAGTCAGTTGCACAAGTGCTCCTATTAACAGGGAGTGATTCTTAGTTGTGAAAAGTCGGGTTTATTGATACTATTTTTGATATGAATACGTACCCTTAACAAATAATTCTTCAAAGATGCCGCAAGATTGCTTCATTTGCAATAAATCTTTGACTGACGGTGAAATTGTTACTGTTGAACGCGGACTAAAATCTTTAATTGATTCAAGTAGTGCAAGGAACGATGGGTTTGTTGAATACTTGAAAGACAAACAGTCGGTGGATCAGTTCATGTAGTGTCGCAAAACGTACAACCGAAAGTGGGCATTGCGGCAGCTAAAAGACAACAAGAGACAGAGGCCAGTACATCTCTGAGTAGTCCACCTCGTACCAGAGTCCTATCAGGTGAGACAACATTTTGTTTTAAAAACTGTTGCTTATTTTGTGGTGATGAAGCAAATGAAGAGACTGAAAAGAAAAAACAGCAGAATATACGGCGTAGAATTTGTCAAGTTGCTACTCTTTCCTTTAAAGATAATATTCTAAAGACTGCACATAATCATTCAGATGACGTAGCAAAAATTGTGTGTGCGCATGAATATTTTGGGAGAAAAAATATTTTGGGATCAGCACACAAACTCAGACCTTTCTTTTAACGCATCAAAAATAGCCTAAAATGTGTTTTTAGAACCCCAATTAAAAAAAAAATCACTCGGAAATTTCGATTTAAAAACAATTACCCCCCCCCCCCCAAGGGAGACTCCTAAAACCATTCCCTTCACCTAACGCAGGGCTGTCCAACTGCAAAGAGCCCACAGGCCAAGATTCCGGTCACTGATCACCAGGCGGGTCGCAGTTTGAAAAAATTTGCACAATAACCTCTTATACAATAACAATTAATAGTTGAAATATCTTTACTAATAATAAAGCTGAAAGTCTCTCTGTCTGTCAGGATCTCTGTGACGCGCACAGTGTGTAGACCGTTCGGCTGATTTTCATGAAATTTGACAAAGTCAGTTTGTAGCCTGGGGGTGTGCACCTCGAAGCGATTTTTCAAAAATTCGATGTGCTTCTTCTTCTATTTCAATTTTAAGAACAAAATTATCATAAGATGGACGAGTAAATTACAAAATTATAAAACATGGAACCGTAACATGGGCACAAGCCAATTGGCAAGATACGAAATTATCATAACGTGGAACCGTAACATGGGTACAAGCCATTTGGCGAGAAAATTCACCATACATTATTTGTAAATATACAGGCGAACCGAAAGATCTCTTAATTTTTCTATTACAGGGAAAGTCGTGGCAGTACCACTAGTTGATTATAAAACAATGAAACAGAAGGATTATCAAACAAGCTGCAACCTTATCCGGGAACCTAACATATTCGCAACCAGTCAGATCAATATCAGCAACGGAAAAAAGCGGAGAGTTAACGAGAACTAATTCTCAATTTCTTTTTCGAAATCAACAAAGGCCTTAGAGTCAGTGAGGGGGGACTTTATTTTAAACCAATTACAGGCAGGTTTTGGTTATCTGAAATGTTTCTCTCCTCCTTCCCTATCTCCCCCCCCCCTTGCCGCCAACACAAGGCAATACTATTTCTAGGAATTCGTTTGAACACCAGCGTGCAGAGTAGGACTGCTTGACCTTGACCTGTACCTTTTTCTCCAAATACAATGGAAAGAGTTAAAGAGTGATCAAGAGGAAATTTCGGGGACCCCGACTTGACCAAGAATGGGAGCCTCATATGCTTCTTGATACCATAAAATGTCGAAAAAAGAAATATGCTGAATAAGAGGTTGGCGGGCCGGAGCCACATGCGGCCCGCCAGTTGGACAGCCCTGACCTAACTCCTCCAAAGATAGCCAAAAATGGAGTTTTTAGAACTTATAATTTCTGAGGAGTTCATTCAATGATATAACCCCACCTACCCAATGATCAGGTAGGACTTTTTAAAAAATGTCTCTTTAGGTTTTAATCTTGTAAGAAAAATCTTCACAAGCTAATCTGATATTGATTTTACAATGTTACAAATAACAATGCAATTATCCTAAATAATACTTCACAGTTAATTATTTTTACTCTTTTAGTCATCTGGCAATAAAATCTTTTAGTGGGACGTGAAGTAAACCGCCTGGGACACTGGGATTTTGCCTGAAAACAGGGACTGTTCCGGTCCAACAGGAATGTCCGATAAGCGTATGTGTGTTTGATATGTGTGCATGCTCGTATTTAATCATTCGGTAAAATTGAAATTTCATTCAGCAAATTGAGAATTTTGCACCTCCTAAAATTTTTAGTTCGGGGTGCCCCTAGCAGCGCAGTGACATTTCTAATTCTTATTAAAAAAAAAAAAAAACTGTATTGCATTTCCAACAATAGTAGGATGAGGCAAAGGGTCTATTGAACAAGTTAAGCATCAATCATTCGAAAAGTGCTGGTTTTACACTTGCCACTCAATCCTGGGAGAAAATTCCCATTGTTTTCCCTGTATGACTATGCAGCATTAAAAAACGAGTGAACACTTATATTTGTATATGAAATTAATATCCTGATAGTTTCATCATACAGAAACAATGTTAGAGGCCCAATGTTACCCTTGCATATGGGTTACTTTGGTTCAAAGTGGTTCTCCCTATTTAAAATCATTGCATAATTAATGAGATTAAAAGATAGATTTATGTTCATTCGAAAATTTTTATTTGAACGAAGTTTCAATCACACATATTTTTTCTAAGGAAAATTTTAAAATGAGTGCTCAGGCATAGTTATTGTCTCACAAATTGTCGACGGAGAACAGTCATCCTTTCATTAGTTTTGAAGGTTGAATAATTTTACTAACTGAGAGCCATTTTTAAAAGAAAGAATCTTTAGGTCGGCCACTTCCAAATCTTGCTGCTGCACTTCATGCACTCAACATCTCTTTCTTCTCTCACATCAATAACAGTCCCTGGAAACCAGAGCCCATTTAATCCTACCACGAAGAAATTCCCAACAAATTTAACAAAATTTGTAAGTACTAGATGCAACTAGGTTGACTTTTTCTGGACCTTTTATGGCTTTCAGTTCCTCTTCATTTTCCACAATAAAAACCACGTAAATGTGACCTGATGAACTGTGGCTGTAATTACTCTCTTTATCCATTGATGGGAGTTAGGTTTTTTTTTTTTTTTTCTGCTTAGAGTCTTATGTTTAGCTTTGCTTTTCTTTTCCAAATCCCCTTGAAAGATTTTTTCTAACTTTTGAGCTAGGCCCCAGTAGGTGGTAATTTTTAGGTTAAGAGAATAATCCTGAATTTCTAAAATAAAAACCAGTTTTGATGGCACCCCATTTTCGTGATATACACTGCCTGAATTGATTAATTTTCTGTGGCTTTATATTTAAATGAATGAATTTTAAATGAAATAATGAATTCATAGATTTTGCTCTAAGCTATAGTATATTGTAATAATATTGACTCTGTAATGGATATGTTTGCATTTTACGTAGGTTGTTTTTTTTTCAAGCTCCGTTTTTACAGTGGGAAAGCCAGGTGGACGGCAGGTGGCTGGTTTGCGTACTAGGATACTGCACATACCGCTGTCAAAAACACTCGGTTATTGTCGAGTCCAATCTGCCATTTCCTGTTGAGCTACAGACACGAAAACATGGCTGCCTCTATCGAGTCTCCCGCCAAATGTGAATTGAGAAGTGTTATTCATTTCTTGCAAGCAGAGGGTAACAGGGCAGCGGAAATTCATCGAAGAATAAGTCGTGTATATATGGAGACAACCTAATGAGTGCTGGGGTTGTTTGTAAGTAATGCCAAAACTTTAAAGGGGGCAGAACTAATGTGCATGATGAAAGGGGTCTGGGACGCAAATCCGTGGCTACAGACGACCTTGTTCTATGAGTCGACAAAGCAGTTAAGGAAAATCGAAGATTCACAATAAGTGAATTATAGATGCAATTTTCAGAAGTTTCAAGATTGTTTCTACATTCTATAGGTATAAAATGGTTGCAATTCAGAAAACTTTGTGTTCAACTGGGTCTCAAAAACACCGTCAAAATTCCCTTTCAATCATTGGCGGCAACGTTCTATGAGGAGGATATAGAAAAGCTTGGCACAGGTACGACAAATGCCTAAATTGCCAAGGGGATTATATGGAGAAATAATATGCATTCTACCTTACTTTTGATAGTATAATCTTTTTTGTATATTCACCCTTTTTTTTAAACAGCGAAACGGGGCTTGAAAAACAAACAAACCTTGTAATATCAGACGATTAGGATTGGTATTAACTCTTTTGAAACTAGTTTAAAGGCTATATATTGCATGATTGAAATACGTTGATTTCAGTATCACTAGAACATTCAGTCAAAATGAAGGAAATATATGGTGATTCTTAAGTCTTTTTTTAGATAAAATTCAGTACAACACATATCATGGGACAATCTGATATTCTGGTCTAAAATTAATTAAACAATTTTTATTAACTGTTAAATTGTGTTGATACAATGCTGTTTTCTCCTATGCAAATGGGATAGCAATGACAAGAAGAATTTAAAAAAGACAGGATTGTTATTCTACTAGCCTTTCATATTAAATTAGGCCTTTTCAAAAACTTTGTAAAGACTTTGCAACACTGGTGCTGAATTTGGATATTGAAAACCAGAATTTCTGCATATTATTAAAGTAAAGCTAAAAAACACATCTTTGGAGAGGCCCCCATTGTCCAAGTTAATAAATTCTTAGAAATAAAAATTAGCTAAGAATTTGATCATTATTTTAGTATTAGTCATGCATGTGAATATGCTCATTTCTTTCAAACTTCTGTCTAGTGTTACAAAAAATCTGTGGGTAATGGAGAAAAACTTTGCATATTTGAATTCAGCGCATCATTTTACACTAAGATCGGGTATTTTTCCCCGTGTAACAGAAAAATAGTTTCTTTCTGTTGTAGACTAATTAGTGTTATTTTTGAATAACACTGACTAGTCTATTATTCTCTATAGTTATTTTTGTGATAAAAATGCACAAGTAGTACTCGTGACCTTGAAGTAATATTTTCTGATTTTCTACTAACCAAAAAATAAGATTTAAGAAAACAGACATCAATTAAAAGTTTTTGAATAATCGAGGTTGGTAATGTTTCCTCCCTCAGCATCTCTAAATTTTATTTGAAATTTTAAACTCTTTCAAAAGCATACACAATGTGCTGTCAGATTTGTACATTGCAGGTTATAAGAGCTATTGCAGCAATGATAACTGGCATTTCCAAAAATCAACATTTTAGACTTTTTTAGAGTAAATAAAATAAATTTTCATATCCTTCTCCATTTTCATTTAATTTTACACACTACATTTAATTAAACAAAATGGAAACTAATGAAATGAGTTTATATTTTACAATCAAGTCTTGTTAACATTGGGAATAAATAGAACAATTCTCGAATGGATAATTCAGGCTTGGGGTCAACATTATTTAAAAAAAAAAAAAACAATTAATATGAATATATTCTGGTAGAAACTATTTCAAATCTCATTGATATTTACACTACTATAACAATTATGAAATTGCAGGTTTTCGAGAAGAGTTTAAACTACGGCGAAAAGAATAAAAACTGTTATGCGTCAAGAACTTGTCAACCTTGCTTCTTGCTCAAGACTATTTCTTAAGTTACATTGTCTGTCATAATCATGCTTTTGCTTCCCATTTTTAATTGTTGCCAGAAACAATGAAAATTAATAGTAATAAGAAATTTAAAATACTTCTGCTTGTTAATTGTTGCCATAAACAATAAAAAAATGAATTGACAGTAAATTTAACAAATCAGTTTCAAGGCTGAACCTAAGTAATCATGTACGAGTATCAGTGGGCGCTTTTAAAAGCTTTCTTTTTTTCACTATAGTTGAACCAAATTCAGTTTAAATTCCAGCATACAAACCAGCAACACTGATAACAGATTAATGAAAAAAAAAAGTGTTTCGTTCTTCATGCGCAATACATTTATATTAAAACGAAAGTCCAAGCCTTTTTTTTTTATAGACCATCTGAAAACATCAGCTCGTGATAGAAAAGAAATTTGTTGTTTTTCAAAACAAGTTATTTAAATGCTTATCAATATTTAAATTCATTGAATAATCATAGAGGTAATAAATTATCTCTTAAACACAGCTACTAATTTTGAAGCATATTTTTGGCTTCAACTTTTTAAATGTACACAATATACTAGTGAAAATGGTTACTAATTTATTCAATATTACAACATCAAGTCCTTTGTCCTTTGGTATATAACATCGCATATAGTAAATTAATAGGAAAACATACCACATTTCGCCACAGTACATCATCCTTCTGTTTATTAGTGAATTTCCTGAAAAAACCAAAAGAAAAAAGATTAAAATTTTGTTTCTTGAAAATTTAAAACATAATAACTGATTTTGAAAGGGGAAGATAAGAAAAATAACAAAATATAAGAAGAAGCACTTTTATTTATCTTACTAGGCGGCTCTGCCCCTGCTCGTTGCCACTCACCAACCCCCGAAGATTTCTTTGCAATCTTAATTGGTTCTCGAAAATTTAAAGTGCCGGTTAAGAAGAATCAGTTACAATACGCGTTACAGTTAGAACAAAATAAAAACCATGCTCCCCTTCCCGTAGATAATAGAGTTTTAGTGAAACACACATTAAATAAGTAAAAAATATTAAAATCCCAGTCCTACCCTAATACAAAAAGAATTTAATGAAAATACATATAACAAAATTATTGTTAAACAAACGCTTCAAAGAACACCCCTCCCTCAGGGTCCAAACTAATTTGTATCAAATTTCACAGCTTAATGGCCTCCTGAACATAGCAAAACGGCCATTTTGGATGTTTGAAAATTCACTTTCAAATTCGTGGTCTCTAGTAATACATTTTGCTCTTTATCACCAAGCATGAATTTAGTTCAGCCTAGGACTCTTCACTAAAATAGAAATCCTTATATCTACTGTTCTAATTAGTTGAGAAAATTGGAACAAGCTTTATTTGATGCAGAAAGAAAATGTCTTTCAAATGACATAGAAAGTTAAGGGGTGTGGAAAATCTTTCATCCCTATTATAGGCAATTTACATGAAACTTAAACTTAAAAAAATAATTAAAAATTGAAAAAGAAAACCCCACGTGCAAACCACCGGCCCTCGAAGTAATTTTGTAAAAAAAAAAAATATGGCTGTAAGTTCTATGTGGTCTCCTGGACACAGGCCCGCCATAGACTTCTTTCACAATTTCTTTTAACTTACTTTTTTAATTTATATATAGAGAGAGATTATTAATCAAACCTCATTAATTTGAACACACTTAAAACTAATTGCTGCCTGGACAAACTACATTTGCAGTCCTTGTTGTATTGTATTAATAAATAATATGATTTATTGCTTTTCGGTTCCTGAAACTATGATTAAGAATTAAATTTGTTTCAATGAGGTTCGACTGTATAATTAAGAAAAGCAAAACGTTTTTGTAATGCATGGGCTGAAGCAAATTAGTTAAAATGGAAACTAGCGTTATACTTCATTCACTGTCAGGACTAAGACTGGGCATTATATTCAAGTAATGCAAAATAAATTTAAAGTACACTGTCAATACAACCATTAGAATATCAATAAGAACCTTATGCATTGTTTGATTTAGATTCAATTTGAAGTTTAATTAAGGACTCCTTCAATGATTTTAAGCGAACAATTTTATGATAAAAATTTATTTTTTAAATACATGGGAAAAAATAACTAATTGAAATTAAATTTAAACTAAATTTATCAAAATATGATGGATCTTTTCAAAGCTTTGGCAGTTATGAATTTTGCCTGTCGTAAAAAACTTTTGATTAACGTATGAGTTTCATATTTT
Organism: Uloborus diversus; assembly: GCF_026930045.1. Lineage (NCBI taxonomy): Eukaryota > Metazoa > Arthropoda > Arachnida > Araneae > Uloboridae > Uloborus > Uloborus diversus. The sequence continues at coordinate 39,808,817 of NC_072738.1, forward strand.
CTAACTTTACTATGTTCTTTTGAACGTAAGAAAGAAAACAAAATAGTTCAATAAGATTATAAAATAATAGTAAAAAGCAGTGGCTTTATATTAGATTCTTTTTTCCTCATGCGCCTCCTGAAATTGCTCCTTGAGGAGAAATTATAAGGCATAAAAGCAAACTTTTCGGCTTTGCTTAGTGACCTTAGGGGAAGGAAAAGGATTTGGAAGTCCTCAAACTTGTAATTATAAGGCTCTAAAAATGCAATTTAAATTGTGTATGCAGATGTTGGAGAATAGAGGTGGAGATTCTGGTAACTTCTAAAGCCATACTTCTAAAGCCCACATTTTTAAAATATTTATTTTTTGACAACATAAGACAAATTGAGGCGAATCCCTATCAAAATTTGTTACACTTGAAGTGGCATAACCAGGGGTGTTCCCATAGGGCATACTCCATATATGCCATATACTCTCAAACATTTTTTGGAATTAAAGTGTATAACCTCAAGCTTCAAAATTTTCCTAAAGCAAAAAAAAAGTTTGCTTTATTACATTTTCCCACAAGTAACCTTATTTCTTTATATTTCTAAACACTTAATAAATCAACGCCTTATAATCGCATACACATATTGTGCATAATGGATTACTGGTAGTATATCCTCAGAAAAATTGATGGGAACATCACTGGGCATAACTGATTAGGTTATGTTATGGCTAAGAAAGGGGAGAAAGAGAGGGTAAGCGGTGCATAGCCTTCCTTTAAATTATTGAAAATGAAAATCTAAAATTAAAATTTTATGTTGTCTTGGTGGCAATAAGGAAAAGTTTCTTTCACTCAGAAATTTTATAAAATTAAGAGACTCGAAGTGTAATTTTTTTTACAGTCTGACTACAGATAATATGGATAGGCAAACATCCGCTTTATAGGCGGAAATGGATGTATCCATTAGTTTATAGGAATGGTAATTTGTCATTACAGATGCACCTTTTTGCTTCTTAATTATTTAGACCCAGTGTTATAAAACTGACAATTGCTCACAGCAATGATTTTTTTTCATCTAAACTATATTCAATCTATAGTCTCACTACAAAAATTGATTTATTTTTTTACAACATCATTTTGATCTTACCATTTTGTTTGCCATTTCCAGATGAAATGGAAACATTTTATTTTCTTTTTGTTGTTTTCATAGAAACTGTGTTTACCCTCATTTTATTTTACAAAATGCAATAAACTAATAATGCCGTAGTGACATTATAAAACGCATGCATAAAATCAATACAGTCGAACCTCCATATATCGAACTTCCACATATCGAAATTTTCTATATATCAAAATCCCAGCAAATTTCTATGTTCATTATATAGAAAAATTGTTTCTATATATCAAAATTCTTTTCGAGACATTTGTAGATTTTTTTTCCACTTTAGACTGTTAGTCTCATGAAAAATAAAGGTTAGGAGAAAATTACGTTCACACTAAAGGTTGCTATGGAACTCATAAGAAATATCGGGTTGAAGGGTGTGTATTTAAGTCGTTGTTCCAATGTGAAGTTCTTAAATTCCCTCAAGTTTATTTCAAATGTTAGCTGTAACCAGTTACACTGTAAAATCAGTTTCAAATTATCCCTTTTGTTTGTTGATTATCATTTCTAGTCTTCTTAGCTTCAGTAAAAATCATTCAAGTTAAGTAGATTGATTGTTTACTTTTCTCCCGATCACATTGTTAAAACGAAAATCCCCTAATGTTGCGATCAAGTTGAATTGCCAAAGAATATGAAGATGTACGGTTGGCGTAAAAATGAAATTTCTGTTAATTTTTAAATCATTAACTTTCATTTAATCCGATACTCGTATAAATTATAAATTGGGTTTCATACACGAAAATTAGATTTTATTTTAATGTTTTAGGATAATTTTATGATAAAATAAGATCGTTTCCATAACGAAATTTCTATATACTGAATTTTTTTCCGGCAATTTGCTACTTCGATATACGGAGGTCAGACTGTATTTCCAAATTTCATTCAGTTCATGCAAGCAAGCTTTCATACGATTTCTAATAAAGTTATATGTAAATAGACATGAGAATTCAAATATTTAGTTAGTTGCCTGTATTTAGCAGATGCTTTAACAGTAGAAACTACTTTTTTTTCCTCTTAGTAACCACTTTAGTTTTGCTATTATTAGCAATGATGAAAACATGCATATTCATTTAAAAAAAAAACTAAATTTATACAATCAGTATTATAACTTCAACCATTAACTTTTGTAAAAAAAATTAAAGTATGTACATCAAATTTTTAAAAATCAAATGAGTAAAATCTTTACTAATATTATAAAGAGAGAGGGCAGATTTTTGTGTGTTTATATGTTCGAGGTAATCTCCGGAACCACTGCACCTATTTGAAAAATTCTTTCACTATATGAAAGGTGCTTTCTTACTGAGTAATATAGGCTATAATTCGAAAAAACCCGATAAATAGTTCTTTTTTTAAATTCAAATTTAGGCCTAAATTTCACGTACATTGCCTATTACTGACTATTAAAGGGGTGAAAAATTACTAGCACATATTAATATTATATATCGTTGGAAAGGGTAGAATTTTCCACGTTCTACACAATTTGTTTCAATGCTCTAACTTAAGTATGGCGGGAGTTATATGCGTTTTTAGCTCGAACTTTTTTAGGCTTAGCTGAAATTTAGGCACTACTTTCTTCATCAAATTTATCAATAAAAAGTGAAGGCATTGTCTCACTTTTTATTGATAAAAAGTGATTTAAGTGAAGTTTTCTTTTTGACAGCATTGGAAAAAGCGAGATTTTTTACTCCAGATCTCTCTCGACCTTTGGTCGAAAAAATTAGCTTCTATCTTCAAAGGAAAAAAAGTTACAAGCGTTTTTAAATCAATTTCGAAATATGTCATTTTGGTTCAGGTTATCAACTATTTTATTTTCGCGTTTCCATGGTTACGCTTTTAAAATCCATCTTTCGCATTTTAATTTCTTAAAAGTGTTTTAATATCTGTCGTCATTGTTTGGAAGGGTAATTTTGCATGGTGTTTTTTTTCTTTTGTTGAAGTTATTCTTTAAGTTATTAAGTTATTCTTTTAATTAATTGTTGATTATATGTCACTTGACACAGTTTTGGCCGGGCAAAGCAGCTCTTAATATATAGATTTGAAAACTACTGTTAATGTGATTTTACAGCTTTTTGTTTGTTTGGCTAAACATCCATTATTACCAAAGAAAAAACATCCGCTTCACTAGCAAAAGGGCTGGGTTCCGGTAGCGTGGTCGCTTGGCACGTTAGGCGCTGAGCACTTCAGTCTAGGATTATTGTTTTAAGGCAACCGTTAATTTAAGTCATTGTTTTGGCGATTTGTATTGAAAGAAAAGAAACTTTTGATTTGTTTTTATCCGAGTGAAATGTACGACATTTTCTTCTTTTTTTCTGACGATGATTTTTGAATGTTCCACGGGATGTTTTTTTTTCGTTAGATGGATGGATTATGACAGTGTGGTTGCTGGGCAAGAGTTGATAAACAATAGAGCTTCTGAATTATTTTTACATTTGATAGATATTATTTGATGTCTTTTTTTGTTTATTTGGTGAAATATTTTAAATTGCAGTAAAAACCGCTTCACTCGCTAAATAGAGTTTTAAAGCAACTGTAAATCTAATTTAATGATTTGACGAAAAGTTTTAAATTCCTAAGAAGCTTAAATAGTTTTTTTTTTTTTAAAAGGTGTCTACGCATTTTATACAAAGAAAAACGACCATTTCACATCAGAGGGGGAGGAGGCGTCAATTTTTTTTATTCAACGGACTTCCATTAAATTTTTAGCACGGGCATCGCTGTGCGGGTGCTGCTAGTAATGAAATAAAGTGAAGGATTATTTAGTGTGTAGGAGGAACTATATAGAACCAGCAAGAAATAGTTTATGTCCTGACCAGTGGCATACCTAGCACGGGTGACACTTGGGATGGTAATTTGTGGTGTCACATGATGTGTAAACATGTGAACATGAAATTCAAGAAATTTTCAGAAACAACTACATTTGTGTTATAACGAAATATTAAGTGGGCTAATCTACAAAAGACAAATGACTGGGGGGTCTGGGAGTGCCCCCCACCACCTCGGAAAATTTTCAATTTTGTAGTCTTAAAAATGCATTTTAGCTTCATATTTTTCAAAAACTTGCAATTCCTCTTCAGGTGTCACCAACCAGACGGGTGATTCTAACGCCCCTCCCCCTTGTAGTGACGCCACTGGTCACGACAATCCTAAATTATTCATGTTCTGCATTACAATTTAAAATTACTGGGATTTAATTTATCAAAATAGTGTTACCTAGTTGTCAGTTCAATATTTCATTCAGTTTTATGCAAATTTATTATTGTCTACCTTTATTTTAAGCTATCATGCGACATGTTATATTTATATTACAGAAAATTACATTCATTTATTAATTACTTTATCCACCTTGGTTTCTTGTTCAAAGATACTTAAAAATTTGAAAATTGTTAAAAAGTATTTTAAATATTTTCCCAGCTGATTAATCGCAAAATTGGGCGGGTTATGAGTAATAAGCTGATTATGTCCAATTACTGCTCCCCCCCCATTAGTCAGCGCTCCCCTATTAGATACTATAACTTAGTGTACAATCTGTGCATGAGCTATACATTTAATCAAAATAAAAAGCAAATGCTTGATGCACTTATAATGACCTTCATTTGCTATATTTATGAGAACATTTTTTTTTGTTTACAGATTTGTCTGGATAAATGAGATTCTGTTGCAGTTATGCAATGATAAATTCAACAGAAACACTGTCTGGGAAACTTTTACCATACATAAAACATTAACAGTATTTGCTATACAAGTTAGCTAAACAGCTAATTTTTAGTTTTACAAATTAGCTTTTGACTGAATAATACTGAAGCGGCTTTAGAATTTTAAACACAAAGAGTAATGATGCAAGAAATTATTTGTACATGCAAAATAGGGCTGATTAGAAGTTTTATTATACTCACTACAAATGGAATAGGAAAAAAAATGTCTAAAATGTACAGAAAAAAATGCACCTTTTAAATGCCATCCTTTTCATTTCAATTTTCATTTTTTCTCTCAATAAGAGTTAGGATTCAAATATTCTGCCTGAATAACTCTGAAAAAATACATGATTTATAGTAATGCATGAATTTATACTAGAATACACAAAGAAAAAAGGTACAAAAACATATTTTTAAAAATTTCTTTGTTCACTTTTAAAGAAGTTTATTTAAGTAATACGTTGCTTTGTCAAATGCATAAAAAATGTCTTACTACAACTATACAGTCAAACCTCGTTATCGCGACACCCAGATTTCATGACACTCCGGATGTCATGTCACTTTTTCAAAGTTCCAAACCTATGCCATATAATTTCAATGTTGAGTGGCTCTGGATTTTACGACAGTTTTTTTCGTGCAACTCTGGTTATGACAACGCTTCGAGCTGCGCAAACTGGATCAAATATTTCTTTGCAATTGAAAAATGTTCAGTAAAATAATGAAGACATTTGGAAATGTTTGTTGTACAGGGTGGCGACAGGAACTGTGAAAAAAAGTTCCCTGACTTTTCCCTGATTTCCCTGATTAAGTTCACCAAATTTCCCTGATTTACGTTACCAATGATAATGGTTTTCTTTCTTTGCTTTACTTGAAATCCATTGTATGTTTGTATAAAATGCAGTATTTTAAACGTTCTAAGTTATGTAAAGTTGTTGAATTAAAGATATGTTTTAAAAAGATACTACTTTTTTTAATAAAATGGTTAAAAAAACAAGACTATTTGGGGGGGGGGGGAATAACCTACAAAACAGTATATTAAATTTTTATACAATGGAAAGATTATAGAAAATTAAAAAAAAAAAAAACTTTACATCCAGAAACCAATTAGCATAAGAATTTTAAGAAACTATTAAAATTACTTTGGCTCTCCTCTGATATGCCCCCCTCTTGGCGAGATTTTAATTTTTCGCTCGATACGAAAATCGCCAATAAGGCGATAACTTGGCAACCCTGGTTTTGCAACTTGAACGCTGGAAAGTAGTTTCTCTAAGTCTGTTTTTGCACGTGTATGTGTTTTAGGAGGTAGGTGCTCATATGTTTCGCTCTTAGGGAGATTTTAAGTTGAATACTCTAAAATAAAGTTTCAATTCAAACTTTATTTTAGAGTATTCTTTTTCTTGTTGTTTTTTAATGTTAATTTAGTTGAATTTTCTATTTAAATTATGAGTTCGGTTTGTGATGTTGTCCAAATGTATCAATTGAAATTTTTGAATGAATCTTCTTTTTCGTCAGGTCGTCCAACGTTTGGACGTACCGGAGTCCTAAGTAGATTTTTTATATTTAAACTAATTGAAAATAAAGAGGTTAGGTAAGTGAACATATTTTGAATTATTGTGTTTTTAGTGTGTTTCTGGTAGTTTGTATTTTGGTCTGGTTGGCATTTTTGTAGCACAAAAATGGTGTTAATTTCACATAAAATCTGTGACTTTATTGTATACTGAACGGAGGAGATCTGTGACTTATATCCGACTGTGATGTATATTAAAAGTCGGAGGGATAACGGACCGAGCGGCAGCGAGGTCCTGGCGAGCCCGAGGTCTCATAGTACTTTCGTAATGAGACCGAGGCAGGGGTCTCATTACGAAAGTACTATGAGACCGAGGGCTCGTATCCCGGAGAAACAACGGAAAAAAATTAATGCATTAATTTCATTAAATAATTAATGACATAATTTGAATTTTTCCTGTTGGCGCTAAAAAAGCATCGCTAAGAACGATGTATGACATATGACGTCATACATAGTTTTCTTGGCGACGCTTTTTTGGCGCCAACAGGAAAAAGTCGCCAAGAGGGGGGTATATCAGATTTGTTCCATTACTTTTAAAAACATATGTATTTATGATAGAACTAAAAAGTAATTGAAATTATTTTGACCTAAGTTTTCAAACAGTATAGTAATTGTTGCAAGAATAACAAGTAATAGTGAAAGAATAGAAGTAATGCAGTTATTCTTATATAACTAACTGACATATTTATGCAAAACAGATGAAACCATTTGACAAACATTCATAGGGAGCTTTTCTCTAATCAAGAACATAGGTTTTTAAAGAATGAATACAGCATTTTAACAATAAAAAAAATAAAGATATTTACTTAAGTACACAAGTTAACTCTATTTCAAATGATTTCAGTATGTAACGAGAAAAAATCTTCGATTGCTTTTGTAACAAACAACTTTGAAATGCAAGGGGGGAAAAATGAAAAAAAAAAGCAATTAGTCAATTTCAAAATATATAAAAGAAGAATACAACTTGGTTATAAAGTTAAAGAATCACTAAAGTCTGAAGAAAAGAAAACCTTTATAATCTGCGGTGACAACAAATAGTATAACGGCAAAAACAAAGGTTTTTTAATTGAAAGTTCAATTTTAGCAATTAAATTAAAAACGCAAAGAAGTAATAACTTTCAAGCTTTTATCAGTATTAATTCAAAAACCAAAGATTTCTTTTTGAAATCGTGATTACAGTAAACTAATTACTTCGAGACAATGGAATAAAGGCAAACGAGCTAAGGCATAATTGAAGGCTTCCTCTTTGCCTGTATGGTTGTTTATTTTACGTAGCATTGAAAGCGTACAAGGAAATTTCAAGTTATGTAAAATAAACAACCTAACAGACACAAAAGCAATCTTAGGAAGTTCATCCTGTGGTTAATACGTAAGATTCAATACTTTGACGTTGAGGAAAAAAGATGCACAAATATGCGGCAGTATAATCGCACCTGTAAGTAAAAGTAAAATCAAAATCATTAAAAGTAAAATCATTAATTTTACTTTTTTTTTTGAACAGATAATTGGCGGAAAATGCGTAGGGAATTAAGAGTACTTAACTTTGTAAAGCAAAAAAAAAAAAAAAAAAAAATTCTTCAAAAAATCAATTTTCCCTGATTTTTTGTTATTTTTTCAAAATTCCCTGATATTTCCCTGACTTTTCCCTGATTAATAAAGTTCCCTGCCTTTTCCCTGATCTCCCTGATCTGTCGCCACCCTGTTGTAGGCAGAACTTCGGGCTCTGACAAGAGATTTGACCAGGCGTGACACTTCGAGAATGTTGGGGGGGCGAGCACATAAGTTCTGAAAGGTACAGGTTTCAGACTTTGACAACAGGGACAATGGAAAGCAATTGAAAGCAGGTGGATTGCAATACTGGACGAGGAAAACAGCAAGAGAAGAGAAAGATCATACCAACCTTAAGCTGTAGGTGTTCATAAAATGCTTCTCCCATGAGAGAAAAAGAGATAAGGGTCTCCTCATTAGATTGAAAAGGGACACACAACTGTTAAAGTGGATAAAAGGATTAGAAAGAGTTTTAATACCTGCGAAAGGTGGGGTTTAGCCGTCAAAATCAAATCAAATTGCAGACAAAAATGAAAAGAGTTTTGAATTGGTTTCTTTCTTGCTGGTAATTTCGTGGAAGAAGGAGTGTGACAAATTTTATTCAAAAATTTATCAAACATTTTATAGGAAAGTATTGAAGAATTGAAAAAAAGAAAAATAATAATAATATGTGACTGGTTTTTTTTGAATAATTTTTGTTATAGTTACCAATAGTTAAAATTCACATTAGTTAAATCTAATTTTAAAAATATATAAACAGCATTAATTTCTTCATTAAATCTAATTTTATGGTAAACTTATGTTCAATTTTGAATTTTTTAACCTATTCCGGTTATGACGTCACTCCGGCTATGACGACACTTAGTTGAGTCCCAAAGGTGTCGTGATAACGAGGTTCGACTGTATACGCGAAAGTTTGTCTGGATGGATGGATGGATCGATGTTTGTTTCTCTTTCACGCAAAAACTAATGAATGGATTTTAATGAAACTTTACAATAATATAGCTTATGCACCAGAATAACACAGGGTAGTTTTTGTCCCATTATGGCAGGCAAAACCAACCATAAAGAGGCAATGAAACACGATTTTCATATAAATTCTCTAATATAGGGGTAAAAAATACTTGCACGTATTAACATTATATGTTCATCGAAAGCTCTGATTTTTCTGCTGAAGATGGCACCTTTTCAAAATTTCTAAGTAGAATAAAAAATGAGTAATAAGCTTTTTAGTTCCATGTTTGAATGCTTTCCTTAAACCAATACAGTATTTAGTGTATCATCTCAACTCCCTGTCGATAGCTACAATTGTTGAATCATTGAATATTTTTGCTTTTCATTTGACTGTTCAAGGCTTTACTCAAGTCAAATTTTAAAGTAACATCTTCAAGCAACACGGGCAAATAATAAATGGATTTGGCTGATTATTTTCCTTTTCAATGAAACTTTGATGCAATTAATGGCTTTTATTTATTTCTGCTGATTGGATAATTACATTATATCCAATCGACCAGCAGGAATCTCGCCAATTTTTTTTTGCTAAAAGATTTCTTTAGCTAAGGCAAAGGTTCCCAAACTTCAGACCTCTGGGGAACCCCCCCCCCCTCCAAAAAAAATATATATATTTGACACAGTTAAATCTGTCTTTTTTTCTAATATATTTTTACGGTTTTCCTTTAAATTTATTTATTTATTGTTCTATATATTTTTCAGAGCCCTTGTCTGGTTTTCATTTCTTACATTATTATTTTGAGTTAATGAAGTAAAATTTTGTTTGAAATTTAATTTAGGAATAAAAATATTATCACCATATTTATTATCCTTTTAATTTTTCTTCAAAACTTTTCTGATGTTTACACTAATAGATAAGTATAAGGATTGCTCAAATGAAAAGTGGACAAATTGAATAAAGATAATACTTTGAATGTAAATCAAAAGAAATCGCCATGGGTGTTGAAAAACAGGTCCCACAGTTGCGGCAGCAGGTCAATGCCTTTGCTGTAGAAAGATCGGGGCGGATTTCTGAGGAAGTCCTGCAGGGCTTCCTTTACTTCATCGTCTGAATGGAGACGTTTTCCCTGTAATGCTCTCTTGCTTCTAGTGTGAACCGTTAATTTCCTCAGGTTGAGTTTGTCACTGATTTCACGGGTCTTAATCCTTCGATTAGTTCGGATCATTTCATTAACGAAGGCAATGGCATCATCGGTGATCGCGATGATTGCTTTGCCCGGTCTCGGCAAAGCAATAAGGGCGGCATGTAAATTGCCGCCCTGAACCGTACTACCACGTGTTGTTCCGATCTGGACATATCTATGGATAGCACGACTTTCCTTTTGTACAGTTTCCCCTACTTCAAACAGCTTTAACCACTGAACAGCATCTGAGATGCATACCTCCCTCATACCACCCTTTATGTACTTGTGCAGTGGTGCTGTAATTGAATCATTCATTCTGACATTATCGCACTTGTCCACTTTTCATTTGGGCAACACTTATATATACAAAATTCAACTAACATTCTCATTTGTAAAGTAATTCATATATAAAAATAACATCATTGCTGGTGCTGTCAGAACATTCCTACATGATCAGTGATTTTGGCTATATACCTACCTATATAATGAGGATTTTAAAAAGGTGATTTTCAATGTATAAGGGAAACATTTAGAAGTAAGGTTTCACAGTATCTCAAGTTTTGCACTATACAAAATACTAAATATTAAAAAAAATATACATATATTAACTTGAATTTTTGGCATCTTGAATTCAAATGATGTTTTTCGCAATCATGAGCGAGTGTGTATGAATGCGCGTGTGTTTGTGTAGGCGCATGTGTGTGGGTGCGTATGTGTATGTATGCATGTGTGTGCGTGTTGTGTATGCAGTGCTGTGTGTGTAGGCATTCTTGTGTGTTTGTAGGCATATGTATTTGTGTCTGTGTGCAGGCATGAGTGTGTGTGTGTGTGTGTAGGATATGGAGACTGCTTTCGCAAGAGGAGCAGCATTGTGAGGCCGGTCGACGCGACGGTGGTGCTGGCAGAGGGAGGTGGTGGGAAAATAAAATCATAGGAATTCAAAGCAATCAAATGAGAACAATAAGCTATCGTGATGGCTCAAAAAAAAAAAAAAAAAAAAAATAATAATCATTGTAATCAAAGCTTAGGTATAGAAGATAGAAACTGTCTTGGGATTAAAAATGATTGTATACAAAACGTGATAAAGTGAAAATAGGTGGGGAATAAAAATTACTGCAATGGCTTAAAACGATCATTAACACCATATCATACATTTAAACCATAGCTAAAATGATAAGTGTATATAAAAAATGCACGTAAACTAAAAAGGATCACTCATTATTGCAAACAACTTACACATATACAAGAGCAAAGCGTTACCAAAAAGATTAACTAATAACAGATCAAACTTGGTTACACCAAAAAGACAGGAGAGAGGAGGAGAATAATTTCAAGACTAGAGTCTGGTCACTTGCTTATGTGTAAGTAGTGTGGATTTCAGTAAGCATGGTTGATCTAAAAATAAAATCAGATGTCAAGAAGTCAGATTTCCGTGACCTTTGAAGATTTGATGTCATTGGAAGGAAGGAATAAGAAAGAAATAGGTAATGTCTAAAAATAGATTATAGGTATATTAAGTTAAAATGTGTGCATTTATCTACTTTCAATTAATCGTCGCATTTTTTTTAAAGTGTGAAAGGCGGCAGATAATCCGCACTACGGATCAGCCGCCTGTGGATAGTCGGGAATTTATTGTACCAGCTTTTAAAATTCTTTCAATTTAAATGAGTTTTGTGCACCTTCAACACTTGTAAAAAAGGATTGGCCAAATAATCAGTTTCTTAATAGATATTGCTGTGGATATAGTACAGGATAAAATCATCATTTGTATCTTTAGTGCAGGGATACGTGAATAATGCAGGCTCTTGATGAATCTGCTACACATACTGTTCCTTTTCCTAAGCCGAGACTAAGCGCTAATTTGAGCATGCGTTAGGTCTGCTGTGATTTTATCAAAATAGGGAAGGAAACCCGGAAGTAAAAGGTGCAAAATAACGTGTTCAAAGACAGAAGTGCGAGTGGTGAGTGCCCATCCTCAACCTATCGCCCCTTTTTGAAATGGAATCTGTCCTGAGTGGTAGTCTTCTCTTTCGAGAACGGACAGTACGTGCTAAGTAAGATGTGAAAATAAAAACCCAATTCTCAATCCAACCTGGTCCTCTTGCCAGCTAAAAAGGGCAACTATCTGGCAATTCCACTACAAGTCTGGACAGTCAATATATCATTTAGCAAGCATTTTAAATTGGATTGCTTTAGTCAAATATTTGTAACTGCCATTAAAGAACCCCTCCCCCCTCCCCCGAACTAACATTTCTAATTTTTGCTAAGCAACTTTATTATTTTGTTTTTTGAAAAAAATTATCAGTACTTTTGTTGCATCCAGTTTAAGTTTCGCAATGCATTTAATAAAAATGTTATGCATCTGTATGTAATCGTGTGTGTACAAAAAAACAAAAAAAAAATCGCAATCATAACTGAATGGCATGCAACATAATGCATTCCTTTTTTGCAATCGTTTCAGGCTCTGAAAAACAATTGCAATAAATAAATCAATAAATCAACACATGTACCGTGACTTACTTAAAGTTTTTTTTAAACTCAAGAGAATGGATTTCTTCTCTGTTGGCACATACTCATTCTTAATTGTCAACACTATCCTTTATTCACTCGTGTTAGAAGCCAAACACAACAAATATATTTGCCTACATCAATATTTAAATAAATAACTAAAATTTCAACTATTTTGCAAACAGCCAACTCTAAATAATTGCAGAAAATTTCTGTTTACATTACTCATTGAACATTTGGACTAAGCAGCAGTTGAGCAGTGACGTAGCCTACGAGAATCTGTGCTGTTGCTTAAAGAGCCTGTTATTTTCGCCTCGAAAGCGAGGGACAGGGGCAGAGAATTTCGCTCCTAGATGGCGCCTATAGCGAGGCCAACAAAGCGCTCTGACAGGTAAACACAATGTGTTTTGGACTGTCAAACTTATTAGATATCTTGCTATAATATGCATACTTTTTCAAATTTTCAACTTTCAAGCATCTAAGGCAACCCAGGTTAATCTCCCTTAACACCTGGAAATGAAAAATATTATTCTTTGAGTCACAAAAGCGCGAGGAAAACAAGCCTCGAAAATGAGATAAGTTCCGGTCAGAGAATTAAAGTTATAATTTTAAACACAAAGAATGTCCTTGTTTTTCGTAAATTTTCGTTAAAAACTTCTTTTACTCTTCTCGGTGTATTTACCAGATGGCATTTTGTTTTTGCCAAATGTATTTTTATACTCTTTATAGGATTTTTTTTTTTTTTTTTTTTTTCATTGGATGCTAAAACCTAACTTTCAGAAATCATTTCAGTTTTTTTTAAACGTATGAAATCCAGGGGTGTCCCCCCGCCCCCCAAGTTCGATAACGCAAATCCCCCCTCCCAAAATATATATTCCCGAACTTTTTTCCTTTTGTATTTTTAGCTTCTTTTCTTAAATAAATTTATTTTTTAAAAATATTTTATGTTTATTTATTTGAAATTATTATTATCATTTTATTAGAAAAGTTTTGTGTTAAGCAAATGAAATACACAGACACACAAACTGAATAAATAAAAAATCGAAATTGTTTTAAAAAAAATAATTTAAATGCAAAATAAATAATTTTAAACAAAAAAACTTAAAAAATTTTTGACCCCCCCCCCTCAATTTAGATGGTTTTTTTTACAGTAATGGGATTCAACAAAATGAGATCAGAAGCCTTTTTACCCCCCCCCCCCTAGAAATTGTTGATGATACAAACTACGTTATGACCCCTCACCCCTGACATATATAGCAATCGGAAGAAGCATAATTGTAAGACTTTGATAAAAAATATGTATGACCTTGAGAGAATTAATTTCAATGTGAAAAGAAACAGGCGGCGGGGGGGGGGGAGTCCTGGTGCAGACAACGCTGAAATTTTTAGGAGGTAGTTTAAGAATTTTATTTGATCTCACGGCACATGATTTAATCTCATTGACTGTCTTCACCCGGATTCCCCCCCCCCCCCTCGTCCCGCTTTTAGTTTCGCTTTCTGCTTTCTTCCACACTGAAATGAATTCTCTCAAGGTTATACATCTTTTTAGCATAGCCATAAAATACAAGCACTAGCTTATGATTTTTTAGATAGTTATGTATGGATGCTAATGAGGAGAGGGTTAGGTGTAGCACCGAGAACATTGAAAATTTCAGGGGGGGGGAGCAATTGAAGAAGGTTTTCGATCTCGTTTCATGCAGTCCCCTTTTAGGGGGTGGAGGGAGCTCCGTGCAATGGTAAGGGTGCGTCATCGTTCTTACGTGGATGTGCAACGTATCGCCCCTTCGAACGCTAAGGAGCTCCCTCCAATGACAAGACTCCTCAAAATGAAATTTTAAAAAAATCTCTAAAATTACCCCCTATCAATTTTTGTGAAAAAGACTACCCTTGTACCCTCGTGCGCACCCAAATGAGAAATATCATCCCCCCAGGATGAAGGCACACACCCTAAAATGCAAGAAGCACGCCCCGTTAATGAGACCCCCCCCCCCCCAAATGAGATTTTAAAAGCTCCTAAACTCCCCCTCCCCCTCTGTATATTTCGCAATGTCTGTCAGGCGTCCCCGTTCCCCAGTATTCTTATTTTCATTCCACACAGAAATGAACTATCTCAAGGTCATACGTCTTTTTATCAGAGCCATAGAATACAAGCTATACCTATGTATTTCTGTTAGCACAGAAATATATAGGTATAGCACAGATCTACCATTTTAAATTTCAAGGGGGGGGGGGTGAATCATTGTTTTTGATTTCATTTCGTGTAGTCTCATTTGGGGGAGGGGGGTGTAACACCCCCCCCTCCTCATGAGCAACGTATCGCCCTTCGAATGCCATGTAGTGGCAATTCAGGTTAATCTCCCTTAACACCTGGAAATCAAAAATATTATGCTTTGAGTCACATTACTGGGAGTAGAACAAACCACCTTCTCCTAAGTAAAATAAGTTCCCGTCAGATAATCTATAAATAAAACAAAGAATATATATATATGTGTGTGTATATGAATGTTTCCTATACAAATCCAGTTTACGTCAGATCTCGTCCAAATTTGGCAGGGAGGTTCTTGGGCACCCGAGAAGGAACGGGGGGGGGGGAAGGGGGGAAGGTTCGAACTCTAAAGAAGTACCTAACTCTTCGAATTTTTATTTTAGAACCCGAAAATGGCATTAAATGGCTCTTTTTACCGAAATAATTATCCGATTTCTTTGATTCAGATCCCGTTCGAAAGCCCGCGAAAAACACCCATGAGGTTCCTTTAATTTCTTCGAATTTCAAAAACATTAAAAAAAAGGGGGGGGACTGTAAAATCACCGGAAAAATTTAAAAAGCATTACTAAGCCCAATGGAACAGAAATTTTAAATCGAAAAATTATCATTTGCGCGATTTCATTTTAAATTAGCGTTTGGAAGGTTGCCACTTTTTTTTTCTAGGCTGTGACTAAATAAAATTTTGTTCTTGCTTAGTAGTATTTATGGCGTATTGTGTTTAATTTATTCGGGAATTTTTGATTTGCCGTTTTGTATCTTTAAGAATGACTATTTTGACGGGAAATTTTACAGTATTTTGTTTCTCTCTAATTGAAGCCTGATTGTTTAACATGCGTCACGTGACAAAACGTTTATTTTTGAGGAAGACCGTGCAAAGCCGGACAATGCAACTAGTCACAGAAATAATTTGAAACAAAACAATTAAGAATGTCTTCTCGTTTTTCGTAAATTTTCGTTTAAAACTTCTGTTATCTTTTCGGTGCATTTACCAAATGGCATTTGTTTTTGCTAAATGTATTTTTTAAGTTGTTAACATGACTGGTTTTTAACTCATTGGATGCTAAAGCTTAACTTTCTGAAATTTTCATTTGAGTTACGGTTTTGTTTTGGTATGAACTTCAGAAAGCATTTCAACGTTTCATTTATATTTTCACGTACAAAATCTGTTCTGTAAAAAGTCTACTTTGTTTTTCGTTGCTTGTGTTGTATTGTGTGTGTTTGTTTGTTTGTTTATTTATTTTTTTATTTGACTAACTTTGCTTAAACTTTTAATTTTTTTTTTTTTTTGGAAAATAGAGTGCAAAAACAAAACTTAACCGCAAAGATCTAGACCTTTTTGGTTTTTATAAACACCAAAAGAAGCATTATTTCATAATCATAGCAAAACAAATACTAGGGTATAATTTACATTTTCCTATTTTTGACATTGTTCAAGTTTGTGTTTTCTCTCCCTCCCCTACATACAGAATAATGATAAGCTCATTATCAGTATCATTTTTTTTTCACTAGGAAGTCATTTAAAGTAATGAATTAGAGTTTAAATAATAATAATGATAACAGTTGTGCTTTAAAGTTTTAAGATACACATTGTGTATATTAATTATAGTCTTCAAACTACAGGACACAATACAATATTGTTATGAGCAGACACTCATTATTATTTTATTTTTTAACTGTGCGAAAGAGAAAGGATTATATAATTCTTTCAAATATGATACAAAGACACATTATATTTTGTATACGTCCAAAGGCATTCATTATGCATGAAGCTTTATGGCAGAGGATCAGAGTTTGGAAACACCCAGCATACTTAGGTTTTTGATAAAAAAACATATTACGTTTCAAGAAACATTTTGATTTCAACCTTTATTTAAATATTGCACCAAACCATCGTTTGACTATTTTTACAATTTATTGAGCAATATAATTTACATATAAACATTCATTCAATATTGCCTCTAAGGTTTACTCAAATATAATGCAAAATGAAAGAGCAAATCAAATGTGGAATGTAAAGCAAATAGATATGAAATAGTATCATTTTCCTCCTTCTAAAATATGATCTTATAAAAAGGTAAACATTTACCTCTATACAGGATCAAATTGTTTGAAGAACATTTTGAAAAAAAGTGCTTGTTGCAATCTTGAAATACATTGTGTACGATATATTTTTTTTACAATTTTTCCTTCACAATAGTTATTTCATAATTGATGGATAAATTTTAAAACATAGCCAGTACAAAACCATAAGCATGAATAATTCCAAGTACTTCAAACTTTGTTGAATCAGGAAGTTGGAAATAAAAATCAAAAGTAGCATTAAACCATTTAACTAATAAATCACATAACATCTTGTGCATAAAACTACAAAGATATGTATGATATACCAAAAAATTTAAATGGGATGGGACACTCTTCTTTTTAAAGGAAAAATTTTTTCAGGGAAAGTATTTATTCTTTATATATCATTTTTTAAAAATGATGAATGGAATATGGTTTAGAATTGAAAACAATTTCTTTGAAAATTATTGAATTTAAATGCTGCTGAGATAATTAGTAAGTTTCGAACAGTATAATTATTACAATACGCGTGAAACAAATATTTCGGCAAAGGTTACATAAAGATATGGAATATTTACAACATTTCTCAAGCATGAACCTTTTTGTAAAAAGATCAGATTTGTAAAAGTCCAGTTTACTTAAGTTTATAATGAAAAATGTGATTACTCACAAAACATTTTGTTTCAACTTCTGTATTTAAATGATATGCCATGTCATTGTTTGACGATTTTTACATTTTATAGAGCTACTAGCAGTACCCACACGGCGATGCCCGTGCTAAGAATTTAAAGCAAGTCCGTTGAATAAAAAATGTTATCCCCCCCCTCCTTCTGATATGAAATGAACATTTTTCTTCATCTAAAACGAGACACACCTTTTCAAAAAACGCATTTAAGTCTCCTTGGAATTTAAAACTATTCTTCAAAACACATAAGATTAACAGCAGCTGTAAAACTGAAAATAATCCTTCAACTGTATAGTTCATCGCTTAACGCGCCAAGTAACCATGCCACCGTAACACTGCCTTTTAGCGAGTGCAGCGGGGTTTTTTCTGCAATTTAAAATGTTTCGCCAAATAAACAATACTATAATAAAAACGTTATGAAGAACAATCATAATTGAATAATACGACAAATCAAATTATTTACTTCGATGAGAAAATATCTTCAACTATAAGAACAAAAACAAACGTTGAAAAAACAAGGAAAACAAAACCCAATAAAAAAAAACTCTGCAAAATCAAATTATGTACTTGAATACCGAAAAAAATTAAAAAAAAAACTCATTCAAAAATCACTTTGCTGAACACATGAGTCCTACAATAGCCTAGTCGACCACGTGTCTGAACCGCGCGGCATGGTTCCTCGCAGCTAGCGAGGCTGTCGCCCAGCGCCCTCTCGATGATTACTCCGCCGTCTATTAGGAATTCATTAAACCTAACAATAAATTAAACGTTTAATTCGGATTACAAATATTTCGAAATATTTCGGTCAACCTGATTTAAAAAAGAAAAAGGAACAGCCTCTAGCCCAGCGGTAACCTAAACAAACTAACGCTCTACTTGCCAAGTTCGTTGAACATTAAGATCGACTTGAAAGTGGGGAAGCGAATGAATTTAATTGAATAGTTGCTTTGAACTACTTGCAAAATATTCCGTGAACATTTAAGGCACATTAAAATAATTTCGGAATCTAATGGATATTTATTTTAGTTTTTTTTTTTCCTTTCAAGACATTCACGTATCAAGATTTATCTGTAAATTCATTTCTTTTTTTTCAAGAACAAAAGATATAAAGATTTTTTTTTTTTTTTTTTTAAATTTTAAATTGTGGTCCTTGCGGTGATTATAAAAAGCTTTGAAAACTTTTCAAATAGCGTTTGATTTAGAAATTGAATCTAATTTTTCCCCACAAAACAATGTTATTTAATAGTACTCATTAAAAAAGAAATGAGGTCAAACTGTTGCTGCGATCGATTGAAATTGGACTCGAGATCGACGGGTTGCCGACCGTTGCTCTATCCTTTTTCAATAAATGGATTAATCAACACTAAAAGGTTTTTCTCTAAAAAGCTCCCTCGTGATTTGTCTCATGTCAGACTCGAACCTACGCCTATTGGATCGTGAAGCCCGCATCTTCAGGTCGAGCCACCGTGTCTACGCTTTCTGCGCTCTAAGCATTTCATATTATAATATAAATTTTCCCATTTTCATAACATTTTGTATCGCTGTTCCACTCCTTTTAGCCATAGCGTTAGGTTATTCAGCTTTCCTCAAAGAATGGACTATTCAACACAAAAAGAATTTTTCAATTCGAACCAATAGTTCCTGAGATTAGCGCGTTCAAACCAACTCTTTAGCTTCATATTATTAGTAGATATAATAATTTGCACACATGTACCATTCCAGATATAATTATTACAAAATGCATGCACACAAATACTTGACAAAAGGTTCATAACAACAAAAAAAAATTGAAACATGTTCAAAGTATTGCTTATGGTTAGGTTATGCATGACGCTTTTTAACAAAGCATCATGAGCTTTAAAAAATCCCTGTGCACCTGAGTTTTAATTGAAAACTTGACTTCTTTCAAAAAACATTTAAGTTTCAACTTCTGTTTAAATATTGCATTCAATCACTGATTAGCCATTTTTACATTTCATAGAGCAATATAACAATTTACATATAATATTCTGGGTTTTTGATGCAAATGTAATATTTTTCAAGAAACATTTTGGTTTTAATTTCTATTTAAATACTGCACTACATCATTGCTTGGCTACTTTCACATTTTATAGATTTATTAACTTACATATAGTACTGTATAGTATAATTATTGCAAAATACATGAACACAAACACTTGACCAAGGGTAGGTACATCAGGAGAAAATATTTGCAACATATTCAAAGGCATTTCTTACGTATGAAGTATCTGTCAAAAGATCAGGGTTTTTAAAAGACCAGTCTACCTGAGTTTTTGATGCCGGCCGACGTGCCGGCCTTGGATCATAGCCCCCCCCCCCCTACATGCAAAAGTCTGACTCCGCCCATGGTATGTACAAAATACATAATGTTTCCAAATGGTTCACAAATTATACAATAAATACATAAACTTTTGCCAAAGAGAAAGAGTATAGAAAGGTGCAAAAAAGTTACTGTTTGTTGAAATATATATATATTACAGGTTTTGAAGGAATATTATAAAGTAACATTTTAAACTTTGGTTACAGTTTTAAAACCTTCCTTTCCAATGGCTTTGTTTGGAAGTTTATTCCTTTGGGAGCTTTTTTACTCGTTAGAGATTTTGCGATGTTGTCAAGCATTAAATTTAAAAATTTTTCTGTTATAATTTTTACAACACCGCTATTATCGCATGAACATTCAAGTTTTTCCTGAAAAAAATTAAGCACTATGGTCATGAGACTCTCTCTAACTCTGTGTCTAGCACAATATCTTACTGCACTGTTTATAAATCTTTCTACAGTATCAATAAGATTTAAAAAGTTTTCGCTTGGATACTTAAGTCCACCCCTGTCTTGCGAACGTATTAGTTGCAAATGGACAGCAGATCTCTTTGGTGAAGAGAGTGATATCATACACTCCACACATGTTAAATCTTTTTCATAGACTATCCTCACTAAATATCCTGCTATCACGGCTAAAGTAGCTCTTCGCATGGTGACAGGTGAGTCTAAAATGATGCAAGGAACAATAATGAGAAATCTTTGAACACAAAATTTAACTTTCATGAAATATATATTTTGAGAAAATTACACAATTGAAAATATGCACTGCATATTATGAATGTTAATGTTATTATTGCATTTAAAAGTGCTGTTAAGACAATACTAATTCACTGACTTTTTTCACAATAATATTCAGAGAGAGAGAGTGCAGTAAGATTAATAAAGAATGTATATAGTTCCTTGTTTCAGATATTATTCTTTACACTTCGTTTGTAGCTAACTAACTTTAATGCTGCTTTTAAAAAGTATAAAATTTTTATTTGTCACTGAATATTCTCTTCATGGGTTTAAAATAATTTATGTAATGCAAGTATGGGTCATTCTCCAGAAAATGAAACTTTTGAATGCAATTATTTTTAAATTTCGAAATCTTTTGTTGAGCAATCACGATTGCTTATTGTTCGCATTTGACTATTTTGATGTCCTTTGATTTTATTTTCCCACCGCCACCCTCCGCCACCATCACCGTTGACCGGGTCCTCACGATGCTGCTCCTATAGCGAAAGCCGTCTCCAGGTTGCATCCATGTCCTACACACACGCGCATACATACACAACTGCACACACACACACACACGCACACACACACACACACAAACACATACACGTACACACACATACACAAACACATACACGCAACTACCCACACATTCATGCCTGCACACAGACACAAACACATATGCCTACACATACATACACATACCCCCCCCACACACACATTCATATACACAACTACCCACACACTTATGCCAGCACACAGACACAAACACACATGCCTACACACACATACACATACGCCCTACACACACGCACAAACACACACGCCTACATACACACACTCGTGATTGCGAAAAACATAATTTGAATTCAAGATGTCAAAATTCAAATTAATTTTTCTTTTTTTTTCTTTCTTTTCATTCTTACATCAAAGTGTTGCCTACTAGATACAACCATAAACAATGGCCCAGCTTAGTTCCTATTTTTTTATTCATAAATAAAAAAAAATTAAAAAATGCTCTGTTCACGGAAATAAAAAAAAAGAAAGAAAAACCCTTTTATGTAAAAAATCGAAGCCAATTTAATATCGCAGTCGTATTTATGTTAATTGTGCAAACAATGAGCTAATTTAATGAATGGTGGGAATCTAATATTAAGCACTCTTAATTAAAATACGGCTTAGTTAGTAGTTATCCTTTTAGATCAAATGTGTGTTAAAAATAGTATTTAGTAAGTTGGGAGTACAGTCGACTTCCGCTACAACGCGATCACGATCCGACTAACGCGAAATTTCTATAAAGCGATTTTCCTCCCAGTAAACAATTTTAGATCTAGCGCGAATTCCTCGCCCGCAACACGAAAATTTTCGGAAGCGAATTGTGGTGTGTAAGTATCGGCTTTGTTACTTTCTAGTGTTTCTTTTTTTTTTTTTTTTCGTGAATGGACCTTCATCCCTTTAGCATCACTGAGAGCAGACGTTCCCATATCGTACTAGAGTCTGAACATTGCTTATACAAATACTCCTCATTTTCCATTTATTTTTTTCATTCTAAATGTGAATTTTGGTGAAATATAATGACACATAAGAGCGCCGTTTCATCTAAAGTTTATGAAGATGAAAGAAAAAGAGAAAGTTTCTGATTATTAAAGAAAAACTAAAGGTTATATGCATAAACAGCTATAAAATGCGTTGAAGGAAGCACTACAAGTCAAGAAAAAATCCGCAAAAATTCACCGAGTGGTATTTTAGAAAAATGCAAAAATTATGGAAATGGAAGCTGCTCTTGTATTGTGAATTTAAGAAACCAGGAAGAGGGGTGTTACCATAGATGGAAACTTTATTTAAAAAAAAAAAAATAGCGAAGCAATGTATTGTTTATTTAAAAATATATAAAAACAACGGTTGGATCAAGTAGCATAAATCCATCTTCACTTTATTAAGTTACAAATATCATTACTTCATCTGACATATACATTACAACTATAGTCATTTGTTTTTCTTACTACATACAGTACGCACTGCGTACCTCCTACTGGTTTATTTTATATCTTTTTTTCACATTGATCATTGATTTTGTTCATCGTAGCACTGGTACACTCTAAATTATTATTATTATTTATTCATTTATTTCTTTTTATTCATTTATTTATTTATTTATTTATTTTTTGTACCATCGAAGCTAAGTATCTTATATCGCTAAAACACATATTCATACTTTAAAAAAAAATTCGACTTCGAAATTTGCCGCCCCTAAAATCTGCCGCCTTAGGCAGCCGCCCAGGTCGCCTACCCCAAGAGCCGAGCCTGCTCTTTATCCTACTAAAACGAACTAAAACACAATATTTAAAAAATAAATGTACTTAAATAATTAGTGTTTGAGACACTTGTGAAAGGAATAATAAATAAATAAGCATATACTTTTAATTAAACAAGTTATTAATCAACATAAACAGTCAAACACAGTAGGTGACATGCTATGAAGGTAAGAATTCGCATGTTGAACCAAAAATATACTAAAATAAAAATAATTATTAAAAAAATTGTTTGCAGGTTTAATTGGATGTATTTTTGATGGAATTAAAAAGCATTGTTAAATGAATTGTTCCTTAAAAGTTTTACTGTAAAAGGCATGTGACAGAAAAGTTAAACTTTTTGAAGAATGACCCATATAATAATTGAAAAAACATCAAAATTATAAGAACAGTTTATAAATAAGTATTTTAAAATTGTATACGGTTTTTATGGCACTGTTATTTAACATTTAACTTACTTACACAGATGCATTTTAAATGTCAAGAATAGAAGATATAGGCCTGTTTATATAGACATTTTACATTGAAAGCCTATATAGCCTTTCAATGTAATCAGATAAAGCATTATTTACCAACAATTGCATGCGAAACAATTTATTCAACTGATAGAGCTAATATAAAATGAAAAACTTACTGGTTATTTCTTCCTTCAGTATTCCCATGACTTCTGAAGGAAGTGGGCAATTTTCTTTTTCTGTTTCTGGACTTGCCAACTGTATCATTGAAGATGAATTTGCTGCATTTCTTTTTTGGATGCCGCCTGTGTTGCCGTGGACTGATGCATAAATGATGCCAGTTTTCAATGTTGTCTCTATTGCATGGAGACACGAGCGAGAGTCCATAGCATCATTTCCACCTCCCATGTGTCTGAGGTTGCTGAAAAATTTTTCGATGTCATCACTCGATAGTTTTTCTGTCAACACATAATGAAACCCATTTCTCAATAAGTATTTAACGCAATGAACAGTTGATAGGGTTGTAATAGTTAGAGCATGAAATGTTTCATTGCTAAAGCCCTCTTTGGATTTATCACTCACAGCTGACTGAAGAGAATTGATGTAAGGAAGAAATTCCGTTTCCAACCAGTCTAACCGTTCATCATTATCTGAAAAAAAAGCTAACAAGGAATCATTGCGGCTGTAATGACCATAGGTCTTGTTTGTGACATTGTGAATGTCAAACCAGCGTTTGAATACTTTCATGAAATGTATGGTGGCGGATAAGCTACTGTGGTCATAAGTGGCATTAGGAGCAACTTTTGCCATCGTTTCCAAACCAGCTGTCATGCTGCTAGAAAATACTTCAACGGCTCTCTTTACATTCATTTTTTCTAAATTGTTAGGAAACAAATGTTTATAGCTCAAGAAGCGAACTGGTTTCACAACTTGCCTGTTTTGCAGTCGATATAGAGTCTTTAAGTGTGTTGCACTTATTGTTCTGCCTTTATAATGAAACATTTTTTGTAAAAACTGAGTTCTCACATTTTTAATGATGTGGCAAGGATCAAAGCTCAGAAAAAGTGGTCTGCTAGGGTCACAGGGGTGTGGAATCATGTGTTTTGCTGAACCTTCAGACAGCAGATTAAACAAAACAACATTAACTTTTAAATTATCTGTTGTAAGTCTTATTACCTTGAACCCAGCCTTTTCGACATTTTCTATGACAGAAATTGTCAATCCATATAACTCATTGCCAGTAAGTTGATTCGTAAAAAAATATGCAACTGGTATTTTGTAGTTAGTTGACAGTCCTTTAAAAAAAAAACACAAAAGATGGCTTGCTAGCCTGTCGCTGAGCCCTAAATCTTCAACTGCAGTGTCACAGCTGCCATGAAACATGTCCAGCTTCCTGTCATATATTAATTTTGATTTTATAGCCATTTCATCTATTATTAAAGAGCCAAACTTTTCTTCTTCATGTGTTAAATTTTTGAATTCGTGGTGAAGGCGTAATTTTATCAATGACGTTATTCCAGTTTCTCCTGTAGAATAACCAAGATATTTTTTCAGTGTGGCTTTGTGAGGAAGAGTAAAAATGGCCATATCTCTCACGAATTCATAACCACTTGGAGAACGTTTTTGCCACAAAATATAAAATTTGAGAGCTGTGTGGTTCAAAGCCATCTTTTTCTTTCCATAGTTTAAAATTTGCTCCATTAGCATAATCGCAGTAATTTTGTTTTCAGATTTGTCCCCCATTATTCTCTTTAGTTGCTTTTCTTCGATAGTTTCTTTCTTTTTTTCTGGTTGTAAGGCAGAAATCTTTTTATTTAAATTCTTAATTTTACTACGCAATTTATTATTTACTTTTTTTAATGCTTTTAATCTTTTGTGAAGTTTCCTTGAAGTTTGAACTCCTCGTTTTCTTTTAGTGTCACAATGGGCACTTTGGACCGGTTCCTCAGATATTTCAACATCACGTGTTTCAGAACTTGGTTCTTCCAAACGAATTTTTTTTGAACTTGGACTGTCACATATTCTTGGAGCTGGAGGCTTGCGCTTTTTAGAGGACTGTGGCAATTTATGAGCTGGATAGCCTGCAAAAATGGTTGGAATGACACCCGGAAGCAATCTTTTTCTTTTGAGGGTGCTTTTGCTAAAATCAGCATCTGTAAAATGTCTTTCACAGACACATGAGTAATCGGTGGGCACCCAAACACTTCCATGTTTCTTTCCTTCCTTGGATATAGCCTTTAACCATGCTTCTCTGATTTCTGCATTTGATGGAAATTCAAAGAAGCATACGTTTATAGGTCCCCCTTGTCTAGAGTTACAAAAGGGTACACAGCAGTACCTCATTTTAGTTTCTATTCAAGCAATTGTTTTCATTGGCATAACTGAAGGGATGACATTTTACTTCACCGCCCGAGAATAGCCAGATAGAAAAAATCTGAAAATGAAATTTTAATTATAGATTGAATTCAAACACACATGCATACAGAAATATCTAATTTCAGTTTTTTTTATATTTTTTTAATCACAATAGATTCGGATTTTCGTTTTCAATCTAAAGTAAGAGCTGACAATCATTCATCACCCATTATCAAAATAAGATAACCGGAATTAATAATTATTTATCACACGATATTTCTTATTTGTTTAATCAGAGCTTTCAATTTCTCTTCCTTTGAGTAATTTAAAGGTCCCAATTAGGACCTGACTAACCAAAAGGTTCAGGAAGCTTGAACACTTAAAATTTCCAGTTGTGCTCTTAAAAACATTTTTAAAGACTGCATACGAGGCAGTGAGAAGCAAAGGAATGTAAGTGACAAATTAAAAAATTTGGAGATAACCAGTACAAATGGTAGGTAAACCTCTCCTCTGTCTCGATGCAACAGATAGTACTAGTAGTCCTGGTAGGTGCTGCTATACAGCATGATTTAGAAAAAAATTTCAATGAAAGCCTATCTATGATCTGATCTTTCAACGCGTTTTGCTCAAAACTTGAAAATGTCCACTACATCCCTTTACTTCTCACTCGCTCATATATAAAGAACTGGCTCAATAAAATTTTTTGGAAAGAAGGATCAATTTCTTCTCACATCTCCTGATATGGACCTCAGTCACTTGGATCAAAGACAGTGTTCACTATCAGCTAACATGGTTTTGTTAAGTTTTTCTCTAAAAATACATCTCTTAACTAATTTTTGCATTTTGAAATTTAACTTGAACGGAATACAAAATATTAACGTTTCAGTAATCTATTCTCCAAACTACAAGTAAAACAACATTAGTAAAATTTACTTTAAAATGAAAAAAACCATTCATGCCTTTTTCAGTAAGTTACCGCCCTATAGCCCGGGCAACGGCAGTGCTAATTCTATATTTGCTACCAGTTTGTTTGGCACTCTTGACTTCCTTAACAGGTTTTGCACCTCAAGCTCAGGCACTTCCTAAGCCGGGCTGATGAGTGCTAATAAGCTCGAAACTGCAGTCCTCGGCTGGAATGATTGAGCTGGCTTTTAAAATTGAATAATAATTTAAATAATAAACACACCTTGTGCAATCCTTTGTATGCAGTTGCAAGTGGAGGTTTTCATTCCAGTTCAAACATGTTGCAGTTGTAAGTCAGACCTTCTGAAAACTGCAATAGGGAAAAAAATTGTAAAATTATTTATAAAATGGAAAAAATCATTCATGCTGTTTAATGTAAGTTTTAAAGTTGAGTAATAATTTAAATAATAAACACACCTTGTACAATCCTTTGTATGCAGTTGCAAGTGGTAGGTTTTTCATTCCAGTTTAAATATGTTGCAGCTGTAAGTCAAACCTTCTGAAAACTGCAATAGGAAAAAAAAATGTAAAATTATTTTTAAATGAAAAAATCATGCATTCTGTATTTTTCCATCGGTTTTTAAACTGACTAATATCACAGAGGAAGGGTCATGCTGGTGCACGGGTATTTAGAGCTGTTTTCGTATGAATTTGGTCCCCTGAGTTCAAATATGACATCAGTTTTCGCACAGGAGCTCAAATTTCTTAGATATAACATTATAATATAAGTTACAATGGTTTAAGTAACATCCATAGATCAAATAAGAAACGAAACATGTAATGTTTTATTCCTATTGTAATTAAATATAAGCAATCTCATTCGTACTATTTTATTTTTAAAGGAAAAAAAATTTGAAATATAATTTAAAAAAAATAAACATGTTTATTATAAAATTCAGTACTAGGTTCCATGTTTCATATGTAAGCTATGTGGGTTTAAATATTTTATTTTAAACACAATAGTAGTAAAATACCAAAGGGAGAAAAGGCGATGATATCATCGAAAAAGAATTTCAGATATACCTTAATTCGGATTCCATATTTTAGAGTAAAATACAATCAAAAAGGAAAACATTGTTATCATAGTATACTATTATGAATTTTGGATAAATTTATATTTCACTCCATCTTTGAAATGTAGAAGAATTCATATTTTGTATTATTTTTTTAAGCACAAAAAATATGGTTATCTATACAGTTTAAAAAAAAAAAAAACATCTTTTTTTTTCAAATTTATGACAAATTTGGACACGTTTTAAATGCGAATCGTGAATCAGAATTGTAATATAAGAAATAACAACGTCAAAAAGAAAATTGCAGATTACTGCAGACATGTGTTTCGGCATTATAAGAAACGTCATTTTCAATGCAAAAGAAATGAGATCCATAAGCTCATTTCTTTTGCATTGAAAAAGGCATTCCTTACAACGCCGAAACACGTGTCTGTGGTACTCTGCAATTTGTGCTTTTTGACGTTGTTATATCTTATTTTACTTGTTACGCACAAAGGTAATTATTCAACAAAGGTATTTATTACGCACATTGCATACGCACAAAGGTAGTTATTCAACATAAATTGCAACCATTGTTATCATCGTATTAAGAACGTGAACATTAATTTTCGCACCATATTGTAAATATAAACAGTGCGAGTTGCAATATTTTATATTAAACTGGGATAAAAATGACAGTGAAATACAATCAAAAAGAAGACATCGTTATTATTGTATTAATAAATTATTTGATATAATTTATTTGATACCGTACTTTAAGTGACAGTTATTTTAATCAAAAAACGAAATAATATAGTAGTAAAATGCATTCGGAAAGGAACATCTTTATCATCGCAACATAAACACGAATGTTTATGAGATACTATGGAAAAAAGAAGCACTGTTATTATCATATTACGGATTTAATATAAATTTTGATTTGGCACAATATTTTAGCTATAAGCAATCAGAATGGAAACACTTTATTTTAAACAAAAACACAATTAACAGTATAGTACTTAGAAAGAAAACATAGTTAACATCATATTAAAAATATTGGACTCATTTTGATTAGACGCCATACTTATGGTTCATGTAATCTTTGCTAAAATTGTTTTATTTTAAACAGGAGCACAAAAATTTAGTAAATTTCAATTTAAAAAAAAGTTATCAACGTATTAAGAATTTAGGATACGTTTTGACTTGCCACGATCTTTTTTAATGCAAGCAACCTGTGTTGTAATGTGTAGTTAAATTTAAACACGTAGAGAAATAGTAGTCAGAATCGAAAAGAAAACTTTCGTTATTTTCCTAACTAAGAAGGGAATTTCGAAATTAAAAATAAATACACCAAAATTACTAAAAACAATTTTTAGAAACAATTTTTCATCAAAGTTCAAGCAAGTACTAGCTAAATAAGAAACATTCAAATAATAAATTATTGCAGTAATAATAACAACAACAACAATAATAATCCAATTCCGAACTGCTAGAAGTGGTATCAAAGTGGATACCCTATAGTTGAAGTATAGAAATAGAGAAAGGTAAATAATATTATTTCGTTATTTTCCCTTTCAAAAAAAATATTGAGGATGGTTTCTGAGTGAAAAAGAAAGGGTTTGTTGTTGATCACAATGTTAGTTATTTAAAGGGAATATTTTTGCTTTTCTTACTTGAAATTAATGCAGAATATTTCCGTCGCATTAATAAGTTTTTCAAACTGCAAAGAAAAGAACTTTCGTAAAAGTTACCTAAAATTTTAAAAATTATTCATGCTGTTTTTTTAAGTTTAAAACTTAATAATATTTAAACAAAATTCAACTTACCTTGTTAAAACCTTTGTATGCAGGTGAAAATGGTAGTTTTTAATTCTTCTTCAAGCATACTGCATTTGAAATTCGGAGCTTCTCTAAACTGCAACAGGAAAAAACTTTAGTAAAATTTTCCTTAAAATAAAAAAAAAAACATCCTGTTTTTTTTAATAAGTTTTAAAAGTGAATAATAATTCAAAAAGTCAACTTACCTAGTAAAAGTAAATAGCAGTTTTCATTCCGAGTTGAAGGGTTCGAGCTTGTTCAAAGTCAGAGCTTCGAATGGTAACGAAAGCACGGATTTAAGCGAAAACCTTTATAACTGGAGAAAAAAGGAAAGAGAAACACACACACACACACACACACACTTTCTTTTTCTTGGAAGAGGAAGTACAATAAAGGTTCTAAAACACGTAACATAACAGTCATTTCCCACGGAAGACCCCTGTTGAAAACAATATTGTCTCCGACCTACCGGGCTCGTCTAGGGGTCATCAGGAGAAAACAGAAGGTCCGATTAGAAATCGGCAAGATCACTGCAAGCCCAGAAGGAATAAGTCCCCACACTCCTTTATACTCTTAATGACGGCAATTAGTTGTATGAGAACGTTCGGTTGGTTGAATAGTTCCTAACAATGCTCTGAAGAAAAAAGGTTAACGGACAAATCTCTTGTGTCAGTGATCGGCTGGCTTCGCACCCCGATGTTTCTTGAGTGAAAAAATTTGAGAATATTTGGATCCACTTTTCATGGAAAAAATGCTACGAAGTATATTTTTTGGAAAATGTTTTTTGACACCGGCCTCACACATTTTTTATTTCACGCGCAAAGGGGCGCGCACACACACACACACAAAATTAAATAAATAAATAACAATAAAAGCTACACTGGACATTGATGCATAGGCGTCACCGCACCCTAATTATTGGTGGAAGGGGGGAGGGACAACCTTCGAAGCCCTGACATTTTGTATAAAATGCTACGGCATATTACAGAACACCCGTATAGCACTTCAGTATTAATCTCTCTCCTCACAGCCGTCGTGATATCAAACGCAGTTGGGGGGGGGGGGCACGAGTTAGGTGGTCTCTCAGTTCTTTCTTAAATGTATATAGAGAAAGAAATAGAGTAGATCCAACTTCTAATGTCGAACGAGGACGTTATTACTTAAATAGTTACGTGTGAGCAGACCCATCATTTGGGCAAATAGGGAACTGTTCTATTCCTTCCCCCTTTTCCCTCCAAGTTTTTGGCAGCACTGTTATTTTTAATTCTAAAAGGATACCGGTATTTCCCCTAATAAACACCAATTACTTTCCCTCTTCAATGCGCTCTCAAAGAGAATGTATTCATCTTCTATCTAACTCATTGATAAATTAGAAATTGAAGCAACCGTTCAATTAAAGTTTTTTTTGCTTTGTTTCAATGCTACAATGGAGTAAGAAAATTATTTTTTTTTTTAATTTTGAAAATGTAGCTCTGAAATTTTTATGAGTTTTAGACCTTTATGAGAGGAAGTAATATGTAAAGTTTTGTTGAAAAATTCTGAAAAGAGTTATTGAAATACAGAGGATATTGTATTTTTTAATCTTATATATTTGAACCACAAAAGTCCCTCCATGGGAAACATTTTTTTAAACTTAATTTTCTCTATTTTTCTAGATGCATATTTGTTTTCGAATTATTCCAACACTACTGGACCGATTTTAGTTTTTTTTTTTGTTTTGTTTGGAAGGGTATACTTCCCAGATGGTCCCATTGTAATTTGGTCTGGATCTGATAAGGGGTCTCGGAGAAATCCACGAAACTTTAAATTTCATACGTCATGGTCACGTGGTGTTGCTGTGATCGGTGTATTTTCACACCTAAGGTTTTCACTTTCTCTTAAACGATATTTGATTCTCGCGGCACACGGTTGATTAATTTTCTCAACGCTGCGCCGCATGGTAATTTTTTATTATAGGTGTTATTAATGTATTTATTACTGCGTAGCAAATCAGTAAATTGAATATATTTTGCTATTTTAATAGTTGAATCAATTACTTTAATATTTTATTTACTAATAAATAACTTTATTTCGGCACTAAAATATAAAGTTTTTTATTTATTATTCCAATTTTTAAATATATTTAGTGTTCAATTGAGGGGGAATTGAATACAGAACACCCCTCCCCCACGATTTAATTTGCATTCTGTAATAATATAAATTACAACTGTGTATGATTTCTGATGTTTGACCAATATTCTGGATTTACTATTTCATGATGCCGCCAGTTCAGTTTGAAATTAGGGTTATATTAAATAGAGGCTTCAAAAAAAGGAGGAGGTTCTGAACTCGTTGGATTTGTTTTTTCTTTGTACAATGTTCCATAAATACTCGAAGACACTTGTACCCAGGGGGGTGCACAGGGAGGGGGAGGGACACCTGTTCGCCCGAGCCTGGAGGGGCCCTATATTTTTGTAACTAACGGTGAAATATAGGGGTAAACAATATGGAGAGGGGCCCGGAAAAGTCAATTGTGATGGTCTCCAAATTTTCTGTGCACGCCCCTGCCTGTACCGATAAGGAAAAGTCTTTTTTTTGTTTGAAGCAGCATTGTTCCTCTGCGGTCTAATGTTAATCAAGTTCAGGTTTGATGAAATTGAGGGAACTCTTCAAATATCATACTCACATTTAAATCGATTTGTACTTTATTAACTTTGTATACCGTCTCACTTAGTGAACCGGTTTTTATGATTTTTTTTGTTTAGTGGTGGTTTTGTTTAGGGGTGATCTAACTTAAGTTCCAAATCTTTGATTTACCCCATTTGTTCTTCAGGGAAAAGTTAAAGGTAAAACAATAAATTTCATGCAATTTCCCTCACAAACGATTAAATATAAAACCCATTGATAAACGAAAACCATGAAACAAAGTTTTATACTTTCTTTACCTATTGTTAAAGAAAGTACTAAAAATATATATTATTAAGAGTAATGACAATGAAAATTTTGAATTAAGGATTCTCTGAAGCAAACATAAAATTCATTCTAGTGGAATTTTTAATCTTCATCTATAGCGGGGCCATGTGAAGAAACATGCGACTTTTATCACGAGTTACATGACACTAATTGCGAAACATAAATTACAATTTACAATATTACAATTCTAAAATTTACAATTTTACAATTTTAAACTTAAAGCGATTTCTTTTTTTTTATTTTTTCATTTTTTTTTAGTGACCCGTGCATTTGCTTTCGGAAAGCAAACTTTGATCAAGTTGAACAAATGATGAAGACAATTTTTTTGGTACTAGTACATAGTTACGCATTTGAAAAAGCCTTTCTTCACAGTCGTCGGAAGTCTCCGAGACGCTCGCCGTGTTATTTACACCACTAAAAAGCAAAAAATAAATTTTTTTTAAATAAAAAAAAAAAAAAAAACGCCTTCAAAAAAATACCCAGGTACTAAGAGCAAAAAATAACTGATTACACTTACATTCTATTTCCTACCCAAACATAGAAATGAAATTTATTTTACAATTCCAGTACAAAAATCAACTAAACTAAACACCAAATTATAAAATAAACACTGATTTAAATTACTATACGGTGAATAGTTTTAAATACCTAGTGTATTAAACTGTTTTGTATGTCCCCGTAATCTTCGATCACAGAAAGGAAGTATAAACTGCTTTTTTGTATCCCTTTAGAATTGGGCAATCGAGAACTCGAATAAAAGATAAGTTGATAACAAGTGTCTTTCGCTTTCCCACAACCTTCCAGTCATAGAAAGAATTTCCCCGAAAACCCCTTTGGCAATTTCTTTGTACTCTACTCGGCGTTCCTCCCTCGGCGTCAAATACTAACCTTTGACACCAACTGAAATGTCTTTGCAGATTACAGCTTATGAGAATTCGAATGTTTTTCGATATATGTTTGGCTAATTTTATTTAATCTGTACACAATTTTAAAATATCGATTGAAAATTACTTTACTTCATATTCACAAGTAATCCTTCAAAAGTGTCAATCACCGATTGGAATAAAACTTTGCACATCCTTCGGTAGAACACTTAATTATATTGAACACGCGTTTTTTTTTTTTTTTTTTTTAAATCGGCAACAAACAGCTTTAACGGGATGAAATTTATCCCTAAATATTGGATAGTTATGATATTAGAGAGTACAATATATTCTTTCATTTTTAATTTTGAATACTAAAATTCAAATAATGATTGACAATTTGAAAAAAAACTAAACGAACTAAAATTGACGTGTTTCTGCATTCTTCTGAAAATACTATTTATAGTGGTAAATCGTTCCTCGTAACCTTAACCCGTCGCGCGCGCGGCTATGGAAACGATGAAAAGTGCGTTTATTGCACTGATTTACCGCCATTAATAGTATTTTCAGTAAAACCCTGAAGCACGTCAGTTTTAGTATATGTTTAGTTTTTTTCAAATTTTTAATAATAATTTGACTTTTTGTATTTAAAACTTGAAAAAAAAAAAAAAAAAAGAAGAACAGAAAAAAAGAAGAAGAATGTATTGTACCCTCTAAATATCCCAATTATTCAGTACTGTTGGCTCCGCTGTCGAATATCGTCTGTTATAAGAAATGTTATTCGATTAAGCGGGGTATTTGATTAAGGGGGGAAATGTTCTTTACTTTTCTAAATTGACAACAATATCCATGGGCGGATTTATGGGGGGTCAGAGGGGGGCAATGCACCCCCAGTTTTGGGAGGACTTTATGTAGTAACAACACATCTTCCAAAAATTTAAAAAAAAAAAAAATTATTATTTTTTCGTTTTTGAACAGTACAGAAGAGCATGAGTGGATTTATAGGGGGGAGGGGGCAAAGGGGACAATGCTCCCCAGTTTTGGGAGGAGTTTATATAGTAACAACTTATCTTCCGAAATCTTATAACAAAAAAAAAATCATGATTTTTTCTTTTTTGAATAAGAAATTAAAGTTTATTTTTTCTTTTAAACTTAAAATAGCCGTTTCTTACAAAGTTTGAACAATACTGTACAAGTGCATAATCTACTACACAATTTCAGAGGCTGGAAAGTGCAAATTATTGATAGGTTCTAAAATCCCTGAAAAGAATTGGCGCAGTATAGCCTACAAGGGCTCTTGAACCAAAAACCCAATCTAACCAACCAAACCTTGAAAATAATTAGACAAGTCTTTGAAACTCCTAAGCAAAGTGTGCTTCAATTTTATTTCTTATCAAATGTATAAATTAAGAATTGTTCAAATGGGTAGTATGTTACTCTCTTGATACCTATTCTCTAAATCTGTGCACCATTTCTTTTAAAGTATTAACTTGCATCACAAAGCACTTTTAAAGCGTAAAACTTAAAAAAAAAATTATTTGCCTATTATTTCCAATTAACCTTTATAAGACTTCAAAATGCAGAACTTTATATCTATTTTAGATCATTTCCTCCGGGGGAGTAACCCCAGGGTCCCCTAAAACTGGAGATATTCTATATCCCACTTAAAAGGGAGCACTGCGTTACTCTTTTCATACCAGCCCCCTCTCTTTTAAGGTCAATTTAAAAATGACAGCATGATTACACACAGTAATGAAAACGACACATAAAAAAGTAAAGAATGGCCTCACGCATCACAGAAAACAGACAAAAACATGGGAGGGGGGAGGGCAATTAAAAATGTTTCTCCAAAAAAAAAAAAAATCCTGCCCCCCCAGGAACTCAGTCTTAAATCCGCCTATGACAATATCTTAAAACGTAACAATAATAAATCAATAGCTATATAAAGGGAATAATTATTGTTTTT
Source organism: Uloborus diversus (assembly GCF_026930045.1). NCBI lineage: Eukaryota > Metazoa > Arthropoda > Arachnida > Araneae > Uloboridae > Uloborus > Uloborus diversus. The sequence goes on from NC_072738.1 coordinate 39,844,141, forward strand.
GGTAAAACGTTTTTGAAATAAGATAAATAAAGGACAAAATAGATTCATAATTAATCTCGAGTCCCTATGAGGAAAAAAAAAGTAGCTAACAATTTAGGTTATGAAATCTTTGCCATCTTTTCTAACTTCATTATTTTTTGAATTAAGTTCATAATAGTGGATAGCTTGTTCGAAGTCATTTGGGAACGCATTTTCTGACTCTCTTTTTTCCCCTCCTCGTCATCTACCGTGCTTTGCATTTTAATTTTCATTAATTAATTGTTGTTGAAAATGTGTTTCTTGTTTTTTTTTTTTTTTTTTTTTTTTTTTTTTTTTTTTGTGTGTGTGTGTGTTATTTAATTTAATTCTCAAATGCGCTATCTGTTTTTTTTTTTTTTTTGTAATGGCAAAGACAAAAGAAATTTGATAGAATAGTGGACATTTTCGATGTAATATACATGTTGTTTTTCTCACCCGTTGGCGGCGAAAACTATTACTTCATATTTAAGTCAATAATTTTCCTTACTTAATTTATTTATAATTTATTTTTTTAAAAATGTCAGCAAGAATATTTGCGAAAGCTGATCAATATTATTCGATTATCCGAGGAAAATATTCGATTAACCGGGTATGTTAACATTGCGTCTATGGGAAAATATTCGGTTCCAGGAGGTTTTATTCGAAAAGCGAGGAATTCGTTTATCCGTTACCCGATTAAGTGGGACTGACAGTATTTAGGGGCAAATTTCACCCCATTAAAAATCTTTATTGACGATAAAAAAAAAAGTACGTGTTTAATAGTAAGTGTTCTGTCGATGTGCAAAGTTTTAATTCAAATCGACATGCGACACTAGGTCAATGTTACTTGTCAGCTTATTTCGTCTACAATAGAATCCCTCATTTCGGGGGCAGGGAGCCTCTAACTGCGCCCCTTTGTGTATGAGCCCCTTTAGTTACAATAAAAGAAATTGGTGAGGAAGGGGAATGCTGTGTCCACGACATTTCCTTTCTCTGGCGTAGGCAGGATTCTGTTTCGGGAGGGGCCCAAATGCTTACATTAAAAGCACTACCAAAATATCCATTTTTCATTAAACATGTTGAGCTGTGCCATGAACATTTAAACTTTTACCAGATCAATAAATTGAGAAATTAAAGCAAAGGTCAATTAATCTTTTTTTTTTTTTTTCATATTTACTTTTTTTTTATTTTTAATATTTTCCAATTTAGGGGTGGGGACAGCTGCTCTTTCTTGCGCCCCTCTCGGTACGTCCACGCTCGGTGGTAATAATGTAGTTCGATTCAAAATATTTTCTTTACTCTAAGTAATTTGAAATATGTCACACAGGGTTGGATCCGGTAAAACATTTCTTTTCAAACTTCTTTTATCTTTTCGGTGCATTTACCAAATGGCATTGTTTATGCTAAATGTATTTTTGAGCTCTTAAGAGGACTCATCAGAGCCGGATTAAGCCAGCGCGGGGCCCGTTGCAAATGTTTCCAAGGGGCCCTCGTTTTCGAATGATATAGTAAACAATATAGCCCTTCTTCATGGAGACGGGAGGTGTACTTATAACATGCATGAATACATAAATGTGGATATAGTTTTAGAGCTTTACGATGGTTACGATCTCCCTCTATTGCCCCTCGTGTTTTCGTTACTACACGTTTTTAACTTTTTAATTCCGAAAACGCAATTTTTCGACGATGTAAAGGGAGGGGGGTCCGGGGGCTTACCCTCGGAAAATTTTCGATATTTCAATTCTAAAAACTCAATTCTAACGATCCCTGATCATATTAGGAAGAAAATATTCGGAGGTCACATTATTTGGAGAAACTGAAGTCAAAGAACGCGATTGCATCCTATCTTAGGTAAGATAAAAGGAAAAAAATTTTGATCACAGCGACTCTCCAGGCAGTTTTTTAAAATTGAAGTTTTAAATAAAACTGTAGATTATCCTTAATGATGTTGTAGAGAGAGGAAAAAGTGGTGTTCAAGGAGGTCCCATTATAAAATTTTTGAATTTATTATGTGTTATTAATATAAAAACACAATTTAAAGCAAAAATTCTCGAAATTATATACTCTGAAATGGTATTTTTTTACGTTCTTTGGTGATTTTGGGGTGGAGTTTGCGAAAGCCAAATTTCTCGAAAGTGAAGTTGTGAAAACGTGATAGATAGTAGGCCATCGCGAGTTACGTTTCGGTATGGGATGGGGTTCAGGTACTTTCCAAGGCAACCCGGAAAATTTTCGAAGTTTAAGTCTTAAAAGTACATTTTAGACCATTTTTAACAATGTTGGAGGGAGAGAGGTACACTCCCATTGAAATTTTTCGAAATTATAGTCCAAAATATGCATTTGTAGGCCACCTTATTGGACGACGGACCCATGGATATTTTTCGAAACTGAAGTTCCAGAAAGCAGTTTTAGTGGATTTTCGATTTTGTAAAACAATTTTTTTCCTGAATTTTTCTGTATTTCAAGTTCGAATAAAAAGTTTTCGGCTACCTTTGGTCATGCAAAAGGAAGGGAGTTAGGTTCGGGGCATGGGTGGCTGTTTTTTAGTTCCCTCCCACTCAGAGGAAAAAATTACAAGCGATATTTAAAATCTTTCTTATACACATAATTATTTTAGTTCATCAAATAATAATATTCTCTTAACAATTCATTTATTTCGCTCAGTATAAGTGTGAAGTCTCAATCTTTTTCTTTTCTTCTATCATGATCTCTTAATTTTGCTCATTGTTGTTTACAGTGCCGTATCTACGGGCTCGTGTCACGGGCGAAAAATTTTGAAGGTGATAAATTGACATAAAGTTAAGCAACCAAAAAGAGTTTAGGATGACTAATAATTACCTTTCCAGGACCCCAATTTCGAAAGCTTTAAGAAGCAAGCCACTTTTAAATAACTTCTGGATGGTAACCCTTTCCCCTTTGTCTAACATAACCAAAGAGAGCCTTAAAATGTGGTTTTAGGATTTGTGCTTTAAGAATTTCAGCATCCTCCTTCTCCTGCTATGAACAGAACTTGCTTAAATTTGAGTTTTTAGAGCCTGAATTCCGAAAAATTCCGGAGAAAGCCCTTAAACCATCTCGATTTCAAAAAAAATCCAAAGGAGAATACCCACCTACTGACCTAGCTTCTCAACATTCGGGGGAAAAGGCTACGAAGCATCACTCTTTACCTATAGTTAGAACTATAGATAGCCGGCGTCTTGAAGATTTCAGTTTCTAACATTTTGCGAAGCAAACCCGTGTCCCCCCCCCCCCCCCGATAATATCTCCAGGGATAATCTAAAACCACGGTTTGAAACTTGAAGTCAGAATTGTTTCTGGGGGAGTTCAGACCCTCATCCCTTTTTCTAATCTTGCCATAGCTTGAAATTTTGTTTTTAGCTATACCATGGGTCGATCCCTCAAACCCTTTCCTCCCAAAGGAAACGTTATGTCCGTGGACGTTATGTCCGTGGACGTTTTGTCCGGATCCCCTCCCAAAGATAGCCTGAAATTGATTTCAGTTTTGAGCACAATTTCAGGAAAGAACCCCTTCCCCTTTCCTTGTTATGAAACAACCAAAACTTTCTCCTTTTTTTAGGCTTGAATAGCTGAAAGTTTTAGGACCCTAATTCCCTTAAATTTCCTAAGATACCTTAAAATTGACTTCATTTTGAAAAAAGAAAAAAAAATCCAGAAAAAAACCCAATTCTCCGTTTTCCAAACTTTGCCTAAAATTGTAATTTTTAGTTCAATTTTGAAACTTCTCTGACCCAACAGAGCTTTTTCTCTTTTCACTAAGAAAGATCAATTAAAATTGCGTTTTTAAGACTTCAATTGGGGGAAATTTCGGGAAAGCAATCTATCAAAAAAATAAGATTTTAAATTTACTCGAGCATTTAGAAAAGCTAAATCTAAATAAAAAGAGAAAGATCGAGAGAAAATTAAACGGGTTAAAGTATTTTTTTTTTCTGGAATTTTTTCTCATGGTGCGGGGCCCCCAGAAGCGCGGGGCCCGTAGCATTTGCTACTTCTGCTCTATGGCTAATTCTGCCCTGTGACTCATCCGACAGAAATTTCCTAGCTTTCGGGAAGAGAGAGAGAGCTGCACTGTTTTTCTTCCCCTCTGCGTGGATCTGCTGACTGGTTTTGGGGGACCTCCCCTTCCCCTCTAAACGACTGTCAACGCTCAAAATTTATTGGCAGTGGGCCGCATCTTGGTTTCGTCCGAAATCTTCTACACAATCGGTGTTTATTATATGTGCCTAACTTTCCTTATGTACTGCAACTCGAAATTTTGTTAATCATTATGTTCGTTATTTGTTTTCTAAATTTGATTTATTAAAATGCTCTTACATGCTACTTTTTATGCAAGAAGGATATGCAGTTAAGTTCACAAACATTTCTTTTTCGTGCGAAATGTAGTATTAGCATTATCAATCTGAAAATCAAAAGCAGACGCAGGGTTGATAAAGTAAATTACGGATAACCCCCTCTCCCGTTATCGATGCGCCAATGGAATTATCAAGGAACGCATTTTTCGGACTTAAAACATGCTGTTTTCATAATTCATTGAAGAATAAATAAATTTTCAGAATAAATTTTGAAGTAGCAAAGCATTCGAAAACAAAAATTTGTTTCAAACAAAGTTTTTGCAATCTTTTTTTTTTTTTTTTTTCGTAGCACAGCGGGTTTATCTATGTTTTTAAAATAATACTTTTGAATAAATTTCAGGTTTTCTTTTCAGATTTTATGTTTACGCTAAATGTTTCACGAAAGGAACTCTAATGAATCGAAACAGTGTAAGAGTAAAACCATAAGAACAGTGGCACCCACTCTGCGACCAGAGGGGCACATACGACGTGCGAATCGGTACGATAAATGTGGCCCGTGGTTTTTCAAAATGCTACGAATCGAAAAGCATGTTTAATGATAATGCTACAAATTTTGAACTAAACATTCAGCAATTAGTTTCTGATAAACTGATGCATTCAACAAAAATATCAAATAAAACCATTAATGAGGACTATAAAATAGCGCCTTTTTCGATCTGTAAACTTCTATAAAACGCCTGTATATAACGTTTGAGTGAAAAAAAAGTCAATAGGATGTGCGGTGCGTCCCCCTCCCTTCCGAGAACAGGTTAATTCTAAAAGGGGACATGAGTAAAACCAAAAAAAAAAAAAAAAAAAATGCTTGAAAATTGTTGAATTTTCCGAAGGAAAAGTAAAACAACATATATTCTGACGGGATAATATGTCAAACACATATGCATATTTATACTGAAATAATCCTCCTATTAACCACCAAATAGTCTAAAAATGCGTTCCTAACAAAAAATTTTAGAGAGTGCCCGCAAAACTCTCTTACTCATGCGCGAATGTTAAACAGCGCAAACAAAGAAATCCATAACTATCTTCAAATTTTATCTACAAATGCAATATTAGCATTTCATTGTGTTCGTTACGAAGACTGGTAAAAAAGAAGCCATCTTGACACTTCCGTTCGTAAGGAAAAAGATACAATTGCTCAAACAAATCAAAAGCGGAAGGGTTTAATTTGGATAATGGATCCTGATTCAGATCAGGATCTAGAGTATTAGTAGGAGGAATCTTACTTTTTTTCTTTCAATTTTTACTTTTGGATTCGTGCAAATTTTCGAATTTCGAATTTTGACGGATTCGAACGTTTTTAGGTGTGCTGAGTCCATTTCGACTATTTTTGGAAAATGTCTGTCTGTCTGTGTGTGTATGTGTGTGTGTGTATGTGTGTGTGTGTGTGTGTGTGTGTGTGTATGTGTGTGTGTGAATGTGTGTGTGTATGTGAGTGTGTCACGTCTGTGTGTGACCAGTTTTTTGTGGCCGCTCTACAGCAAAAACTACTGCATGAAATCGAACGAAATTTGGTACACATATGTGCCCCTATGTGAACTTGTGCCCATTGGTTTTTGGCGCGAATTCCTCCAAGGGGGTTGGAGCAATGGGACGTTTTTTGAGTTACACGTGATTGCTATTCCTCAGGAAGTAACTGGCGAATCAAACAAAATTTGGTCCATATGTTGCCAGTAACAGGAACAGGTGCTGATTCAATTTTGGTGTCAATAACTTAAACGGAGGTTGAGCTATAGAACTTTTTTGTCGTCGATTGTGACTGCTGTATCTCAAGAAATAATGAACGGAATGAAAGAAAAATTTATCGGCAAGTAGCCCTTAAAGGGTATAAAAGCTGATTTTATTTTGGTGTCAATAGCTAAAAAGGGGGTAGCGCAATCGCCCGTTCTTTTTTTCCATTGTGAGTGCCCTATCTCAAGAAGTAATGCTACGTTCTGGTTGAAATTTGGAATATATATGAACCATATGTAAACAGGCTTTGGTTCAATTTTGACACCAATCGCTCAAAGGTGTGTTTTTTATTATTATTATTATTATTTGCGAATAAAAATAGCTTTATTAATGCAACAATAAGAAAGATAAATCGTAATAGATTGTCGTCTGCGTGTTTCTCGTGATTTTAATTGTATGGAAATGATCGGAAATATTATCTCAATGATTTAAAATTTTTAACTGTTGCCATCTTATGTTTGTTAACAAATAAAATATTTGTAATTAATTCAAGCAAGGCTTTTAAAATAACTTTCAGTTTTTGCATGTGTAATTTTGTTTTTGTTGGGAATATTGCTTCCTCGTCAAGCATGGGGAAGGATCCGAAAAAAAAAAGAAAAATATAGAAGAAAGTTTCGTAATAGCCACAACATACTAGTTTATTCTTGGTATTAAAACACAACTTTCTTTAAACTCTTTGAACCATTACATATTTTGAAAAAAAAAAAAAAAAAAACACATCATGCTTCAGTTAATTAATGGAAATTTTTTATTTTCATAAGTCAAGTGTAATGCATGACTCACTCGCTCCTCCCAACAGGATCGTCTGGATCCGCCACTGAGATCATGCGCTATGTATTGTATCACCCATTCGAATGCTATATAGTGGCCTCCAATGACAATACTACCCAAATTACCCCCTCCCTGTAAATTTCAGTGGAAAAGACTGCACTTGTACCGTACCCCCGTGTGAACCCAAATCAGAAGTATTTCCCCAGGATGACTCTCAAATTTTATGGAGCACGCCCCGGTAACGATCCCCCCCCCCCGAGCAATTTCTGTCAGTCCCCAGCGTGGCACACCTATCTTTTTCCGCACAGAAATGAACTCTCTCAAGGTCATACATCTTTTTATCAGAACGACTCTTCAAGTTTTTAGTTATACGTTTTTGATAGTGCGCGATAGATATAATGTGGGTAATGTTAGGAGAGCTCACTGGGGGCTTATAGCTGAGATTGCACTATGAAAAGCTTTCAAAAATTACCCACCTCCCCTCCACCAGAAAAAAAAAAAATAATGAGGCAGTTTGCGTTGATAACCCTCTCGCTTTAGGAGGGTCATTTTAGAGGGTTTGGACAGCTTTGTTCTTTGGAAGCGTTTCATAGCAATTGAGAGGTCTGTATAGGGCGGATGGGTTTTGTAGTAGCAGTAAAATAAGATTGAAAACCTTCTAAAATTACCGCCTCCCCCTCCAAAAAGAAAGAAACAGCGGAGCGGTCTGCGCCAGGAACTCCCATCGAAACCATGTCTTCTCTTTCAACACAGAAATGAACTCTCTTAAGATCATAACATTTTTATCAAAGCCATGCTATAAAGCGCTCGTGTTTTTTTTTTTCTTCAGATAACTAGTTGTGTTAGAAGTGCCTATGAGGGGACACTCATGGTGCCAATTCCGCCATTGTTATTTTGAAGGAGGATAATTTTATAGGGGAGCTAATTCCGTCAGTCCTGGAGGGGGGGCGTTGGGATCCTGGCGGCCTTGTATATCATCTTACGCTTTAGCATAGTCTTTCCTTTAAGCTCCAAAATTTAAAATGCATTTAAAATAAAAAAAAATTTCACCACTTTAAAAACATTCCTTTAATTCGGTTCCTAAATTTAAGGGGGAGGGGGAGCAGGAGGGGACAATAATCCCCCTAATTTAGTAGAGAAATTTTATAGTTGCTTTTCAGTTTCCGCTACCCACTGAGATAGCGGGCGTGGCCAGATAATCATAATTTTCTTTTTTTAGCGAGAATCTATGTCAGTTAGGGGTGCCCCCTCCTACCAAAAAAAAAACTCGACCCTCTTTTCCTTTTTTATTTTTTAGCTTTTGTTTTTTTTCCCTGTTTATTTATTTATTTTTTTTGGAATATTTTTATTTACTTATTTATTTTCAATTATTATTATTATTATTACTTTATTCGAAAAGTTCTGTGCGAAAGATATACCACATACACACACACACACACACATACGAGCACGCAAACTAAAAAATTAAATGAAAAAAAAATGTAAACAATAAAATAAAATAAATAAATAAAAATAAAATAAAATAAAGTAATAAATAAATAAAAAATAATTTAAAAAAATCCCCCCACCCCAATGCCAATAACAATTAATATGACTAAAATACACAGTTGAAATTATCTATATTCGCTTTAGCTCCCAAAGAAAAATTTACACTTTAAAAGTCAGGTCACTAGAGCCAAATTATCAACAAATTGAAATTGAAACAAACGTCAATTATCAATTTTTTGAAATCTCATGTTTTATTTTAAAATATGTTTTCCAATGTCAAGGTGCAGTTGCCCTCCCTCGCCGCCCTCTAGATACGCCCATGGTAATAATGCAATTCGGTTTAAAATATGTTTTCTATTTTACGTAATTTAAAAAAGTGTAGCAGGGTTTGGTCCGATAAAACATTTTCTTGAAAGCACTATTTAAAACTTATTATGAACATTTTTTGGAGGGGCATTCTTTCATTGAAGTACCTTAGAAGCTGAACTTTAAAGTATCCAACAATATTTCCTTTCAGCTTCAATTTTATCTATTATTTGCTATTCAAAGCGAAAGCAAAACCGCATTTTAACACGCAAACATATGCAATCGGGCGGTTTGTTGGCAACGCTAAAAGCTCCATCTATCGAACTGAAACTGAACTATATTTCTGGTCCCCTTTCAGCTTCGGAAATCGGTCGAAAATGACAGGCTCCTCAAACAGAGAAGCGTTGCATCCTCGTAGGCTACGGCAGTGAGCGTGAGAGCAAAGCAGTTATACAAATCTGACGCGCTGTCATTGGTTCATAGAAACCACGCCTTTAAATGACAGAAGGCGAGATACATGCTATGACGTTTTACAATGAAACTCTTTAAAGCTTGTATAAAAACCTTTCAGTCTCATAATGTTTTAGAATGATAAAATTTTGGGATATTTTTTTAAGGGATAGTGTTGTTTTTCGGTCATTAGACGGGGTTGATGCCTCTAGCATTTTCCATTACTGACGTCCTCAAATCGTAATTCTTGTTAGGTGGCAACATGGTAATTTCGCCTAGCAGACATCAACAATTATGGCCGAAGCCGGTGATGTTGATGATGGCTATGACCACGAAAGTGATCCTCCTAACCAGGAATTCAGTGAAGAAGATTTGAGAATTCCTCCTATAAAGTATGAATGTAAGAAACTTAACAATGTTTTAAAATTCTCGCTCCCCCTGCCCCCTCCACCGCGTAGCGTTTATGCTTTCGTTTCGATCTCCTGACGGGAGTTGTATTATATTATTGTTCATTGTAAAAATGTAAATAGAGCCCAGTTTTGCATTCATGGATATCTCTTTCACAAAAATCTACCACTATGTATTCATAGACCTTTTGTACAAATGATAGACAAATGCATTTTTTCCCTCCTCATTACCCAGTCATGTCATCTTCAGTTATTAGCTCCCACATTACACTCCAGAGTCCCCCTTACTTACCACTTTTCGTGGTGTAACGGGTTGTGTGGGACCCTGAGGATAGCTCTGTTCTTCGATCCTATCCAGGAACCAAGCAACCCCGGATCCAGCACCCCAGAGGTATTGATTTCGAACGGGAACTTGGGAGGATTTTGTAACCAGGAACATATTTAACATGCTCCAGTCACCATGAAGGAACCTAAAGGATCTTCAGCCAGCTGGCCTTGAACCCGGAACCCTCCAGAGTTAAGAGTTTGGCCAGGCCTAAATTTATAAATTTTGGAATTCTGCAGCAGAAATCTGTAGGGCCCCAGAGGCTGGCAGTGTATATTTGCAATGTAAATAAGTCTGGCCAGTCTTTTTCAGCCTTTTTTTTTTCAATTCCTTGGGCCTTTGGGTCCTTTAACAACATAGGCCCTCCTGTACTGCGAGGTCTGCAGGTATGCAGATTAGGGTGGTGCAAAAAGGACATTTTTTAAAAAGTTCTGATTTTTACTGGTCTTACCCTCCTATTTAGTTCCTTTTATGTAAAAAATAATTATTGTGAAGTTTGAACTCATAATTTTAACTTTTACAGGTAGCTCAACAGCCTCAAAGTTTGGTAATATTAATTTTACGCAATAAACACAAAAGGAAAAAAAAAGGCTTGGAAAGCAATATAATTTTATTTCATTTATGTCTGTAGCATTTTATAAGTTGAAAATTATAGTACCACAATTATATTTAACTCACTATGGATGTGATTGTGCTAGTACCTACCCAACTATTTTTTGCTATCAGCATAAGCGGCAGAAATGTTCTCAACTACCTGCAACAGGAACTGAAATTGATCTTCAATGGTTATTATTTTTTCATTAAACTGTTTTATAATATGTATTAATTCCTTTCAGCATGGGCATTAATAACTGACTTCCTTCAATAAATTTTAGTGCTTTGTGATAATTCTCAAAGACCCTCAGATTTGAATTTGCATGATTGAATGTGTCTGGAAAATTCATTTTTTCAGCTAATCAAGCTGATGACAAGTTAGAAAGTACTCAAATTTCATGATATTTTGGGGCATAATCTCAGGTACTTACTTTGCAGCATTATTTTTTCATTCACTTCTTGAACAGCTTTACCAATTGTCTTCTATTCAAGTGTGTCACTTTATTTTCGAAAGAGCCACACAATTTTACTTACTTCTTCATGAATATTTTTAAATTGCAATTTTGAAATTTAGATTTCATTAAATTGAAATTATTACAACGTGCATTCTTAAAGTACAGGAGCGGTCCACTTAAGACTTTAAATAAACACGTTCTGCAAATATACCTTATCTTTTACAATCCAATATCTTCTACTGAAGTGATGGTGAGCTAGTGATTACTGATTAAACATTTATATTTTAAAACAGTACAAGATTTTTAACGTTCATTGAGTATGGTGCATAGCTCTAGGTGCAATAAATCTGAATTCTAGGAGAAGGGGTTTTATGCTGAACTATTAAAACCGGTTCAAGAAATTCTCGATAATCGTCTCTTGAGTTGAACAGCAATTTTTTAACAGATTGTATTCTATGGTTCTTTACATCAGCTAGTTTTCCTTATAGAGTTTTGTAATGCATTTATTCATATCAATGAACTTTCAGCAGGTCTAGAATCGGTTACAGAAAAGTGATTTTAGTGTAAAAGAGAACCCTGTGCATTCATTAAAACAGGACCCAATAATTCCATTATGGGGTGTTAACATTCCAGAATTAATTATTTCTTAATTCGTTTGTACCAGTAAAACAGGTGCTTTGCTTTTGCCAGTATTGATGCTCCTTTGGTCTAAGCCCAACACTTGTCAACTTACAAAAAATTTTACAAAATTGCATAAACTGCAACATTTTAGAAAAAACATTTGTTTATTTGTGGAATATATTTCATGGCTAATGTTGAAACACTGTACATAAAATAGCAATTTTACAACGTAATTAATTTCTGTTAGTGGAAATTGCAATCATATTTGTGATTAGTTTGGTCCTTTGTCTACACCTACACTGGTGTGCAAAAATTAAGGACGAGACGGTTTTTTCAATATAACTTTGTACAAAAGCTTTCCAAATCAACACATTTAATACCGTAAGATCCCCAATACGTAAGGACATGTGTAATGTAAGAAACATTTACTAGAAGAGAAATCAAAGGGATAAAAAGAAGCTTTATTGAAAAAGTAGCATGGAGCACATTGCGACTGAAGGCCGAAACATCCCTGTGATGGGTGTCCAGCAAGAAACATCCAGTCTTTAGTAGGGATATGATCTCCCCCGACTTCTAGGCAGGTTTCACAGCGTCTGCCCATGCTGAGAATGAGGGTGTCAATGAGTTGTTGAGGCATTGCAGCCCATTCGTCCTGCAGCGCCAATCGAAGCTCCCGAATCGTTACTGGTGGTAAGGTACGAGCTGCCAAGCGTCTGGCTAGAAAATCCCATACATGCTCGATGGGATTGAGATCCGGAGATCGTGCCGGCCAATCCATACGTTCAACATCCTCACTCTCTAAGAGCTGTTCGGCAGCTACTGTGCGATAATATGGTGCATTGTCGTCCATGAAAAGGAACTGCGGACCCATAGCGCCTCTAAAAAGACGCACATATGGAAGAAGAATCTCGTTGAATCGCTTCTCAGACTGAATCTGCTCTCATCTGTAAAGAGTACTCGTCCCCATTTATTGTCTCTCCAATTCAGGTATTCCTGGCACCACAGAGAACGCCTTCTCCGATGGGCAGGCGTTAGAGGTACACACCGTATAGGGCGTCGTGCAAAACAGCCCACCACCGTGCAGTCTTCTGGCCACGGTAAAACGCGATATCGGTCGTCCAGTCGCCTGTGTCGTGTGTCTAGTGATTTCTCCCGCTGTCTGCCGCCTCTTTCTTCTGGCCTGTAAGACAATATACCGGTCATCTGCGGGTGTGGTTCCTCGTGGACAACCACTGCTGAACCCCCGGATAGCTGTTCCTGTAGTTTGAAATTGTGTCCAAAGTCGTGAAACGATGCTGTAAGCAATTCCGAACTCTGCAGCCACACTTGTCACACTGCGGCCTTCCTCAAACTTCCCAATGATTCGACCTCGGGTAAAAGCATCCAGATGTCGTCCAACAGATTAATTATTCGCCATTTCAGCAACTCTGTGTGATTTTAACTGCTATATGGCGTGCAATCTCTTTGCCAGAAATACTGATCTTACACCGACAACATGCTTTATACTGCTCAGACACTCCCCCATTACGTCTGCCTGCATATCGGCGCATGTGCTACCGTACATCACCTCACTTAATCTCCTGATTGGTCTTTCTGTCTGCTCTGCCTCTTCGTTCAGCTGATATGCTAATTTTTCGACCTTGTCCTTAATTTTTGCACACCAGTGTATATTCAGCAATGGTGCAAACTTCATCTGCTTTGAACTAGCTACCTCTAAATATTGTTCAATTGTTATAAAATTTTGTATTCTTATTTTCTTATGCATTGCAACCAGGGTTGGCAAAAACCCGGGTTTTTTTAAAAAAGCCCATGGACCCAGGGTTTTTTGGGTTTTTTAAAAGAAAAGTGGGTTTTTTTGTCTTTTTTTAGGGAAAATGTGGGGTACTTGTAGCATATTGTAGCGTAAGTATATGGACAAAGTGCAAAAATTGTCTTCGGGTAAAAAAAAGCTGGAAAACTAGTTAAAATTCAACGTTTTCTGAAGAAAAGTATCAAAGACAAAAAACCCAAGAATGGTGAAGTTTCAGATTTTTTAATTTTCATTATTACCAACAGTTAAGGCAAAGTTATTTCTCGAGTGATAAAATCTATTGTTTGTTTTAATTACGACATTTTTTTTTCATTTTACTTTATCGTATTTCATTTTGTTATGCAAAACTACAGTAGAACCTCAAGTGGTTTAAATCCCTTTTTACTGAATTCCAGCTTAATCAAGACATTTCTTTGAATTTTATGTTGCCCGTTTTTCTGTTTCTGTGTACAGAGTAAGAAATATTAAACTTATTCGTAAGATAATGAAAATACTGTGCCTGATCTGTTTTCTGTCGACCGTTTGAAAAATCCGTTTATTTCTAAAATATATACCTTGTGTTTATTCGAGATTTGTGACGGGTTGGTTTGCAGAAAATAATTCACATGAAAGCTTTTTAACTAAATTAGTTTCCTCTGTACAATCTACAAATATTGAGAAAATCAGACGTGACAGGACTTGGTTAATATAATTTGAGTTATTTATTGACCAGTTAAAGAAAAAAGTTAAATACATTTATTTAAAATCTTTGAAGTATTTTTTTAATGCCCTTAAGAGTTAAGAAATACTATTAAAGTTCAAAATTCATTTTTTACGTTCATTGTCCGTGGTGAAGAACAAATAAAAAAGAAGTTTAAATTGTAAAAGTATTTAAATTAGTTAATTTTTTTAAAAACTTCTCAGAAAATTTTAAAAAACCCAAAAGTGGGTTAAATAATGGGTTTTTTTAAATGGGTTTTTTCAAAAAAAACCCATTGGGTCCAATTCGGCCAACCCTGATTGCAACCAAATGGGAGGGTAAGACTCAAAGAATTTTCACCTTCGAAATTTTGCACCACCCTAATGCAAATCCGGGCCTGAGTTTGACACCTTACTGATTACCTAGGCAATCATTCCTTAATCGGCTTTCACACCCGGTAAAAGAGCTATTTACTCCCTCACTGAAGAAATATGAACCATATGTTTTCAATTTTTAAATATTCCCATTCTACTTTTTATCCGATATTTTGATATATATATCCGATATTTTCAATCAGCACAAACAAATGTCTTCAAAATAATAAATGCATCCTCAAATCACTCTTTATTTTCTTACGTTATTATTATAATAAAATATGCAGACTTAAATTAAGGTTTCTTTCATTATTCCTAACTAATATTTCATTTTACATTTTTGTCAACTTTAATAGAGTTAATTTAGCATTAGCTGTTTTACTCATTTGTCTTCTGTTAGCTAGTTTTACATAGTTATATGATTCAGAAATAAATTACATGCAGTAGTTGGTGCACAGTCATAAGACATTTTCTTTTTTTCTAACCAATGTCTAATATTTAATTAGGTACTTTTAATATGGATTAAAATTGTTACATTACTATTAATTTTATGAATATAAAATAAAAAAAAAGAATATTATATTTTGTTATATTAATGCTGTATTTATGCATCATACAAATAACTTTTTGGTTATTTTTAATTATAAATGAGCAATATTACTATGAATAACATAGAACTGTTTTATATTGAAAATACCGTAGTTAAAAAATAAATATTGAAAACATCAAAATATCTTCAAAATAAATATCGGATATATGTCATGATATATCGACTGATATACATTGGCGAACCATGCATGACACTGAACTTAATTCACAGGAAAGGTGGACTAGATGTGAACAAAGCATTAAGTCATTATTGAGCGTATATTTGAGGCAACCTCAATCATATGCTTAGCTTGTACAAGAACAAATTGATGCAATGCAGACTCAAATGCGAATCTTATTGGTTAACTTCCTTTTTATTCAAGAGAAAATCTCCAAAAGTGGCATAGTTGCAAATCTTTCTGTTAACCTTTTTGTTTACTTTTGGTGTACATATTCCATGCAGACAGTTTTTACACATTAATAGTAGTAAAAAAAGACTGCTGTATCTTTAAGACTTTCTGTTATATGAATGCAATCCTAAGTAATTGCAATTGCTTAGGGTAGCCCATTGAACTTTCTTCGTGGTGTTTATTTCATGCATTGCAAAGCAAAGTCTGATAATCAAGTTAACCTGAGATGAACTCAGTTTTTTAAGTTCATTTACAAACTTACATTTCGTTCATCTACCTTGTCAGCAGGTGTCGATTCAGGTTTTAATTTTTAGGTCCGCATTTTTTAAAAAACAAAAATTTTTCTGCTTTTTTTTTTTTTATTTTAGAAAAATGAGCTATTTTTTGGGAGATTTTTCTTTTGTATATTTTTTTTGTAAAAAACTCTTGTCCTATCGTAAAGAGCATGTTTAGCTATCCCAAATCTAATATGAAATCCCTTTTTCCTGCAGACCTTTACTTGAAATGACTTGGAAACTAAGAGAGTTTTCTCATTTTTATTTAAATATGTTTTGATTTCAGAAGAATTGATTGAGCTTGAAAGTGATAAAAGAACTGATTATACAAATGAAATGTTGTGAAAAGTATAATTGTAATATATGGAATTTTGTCAAGGGGCCGCAAGGTGAGCCCAATTAGCATCTGAATGATCCGGGTCAGTAGGGTGTATCAAAAAGATCTTTTTTCCGAAATTCAAAAGTCAGGTTGATAAAAAGTTGCACCCACACCCACACATACCTGCAAAACCCCGGGTGAGTTTTTTCGCCCTGGGTATGGTTTGGTAAACTCTGCATGTGTAAAGTGTTAAGACCCTGCTCTCCCCAAGAAGGTAAATTCTGGCTTCAATAATGTATTGCAATGTTTGTTCTGTATTCCTGTTTGTGAAGAAGGGTGAATGAAATAACATAATTCAATACCTTAAGATAACACAGATTATAAGTAGTTTAATAAGTTGCTAATGTAATAGTTTCTTAGTTGCTCAGTTACAGTATGCATAGACTACAGTTTCACCTTGTTTTGAGCTTATCAGCATAGGCAGCTCGCACATTGGGGGGGGGGGGGGAGCAACTGCCGCCTCTCACTTCCAAAAGTATAGGAGTCTTGCATCCTCACTTTTCAGAGTTGAAAATTAATAATCAATTGGGAAATTATTCTTTATAGGGTGGATTGATTTATTTCACGAAAGTAAAAACTGAAAATTTTCAAATAAATGAACTTTTCTCATCAAATTTCATAAGAGAACTTTAGAATGGAAAAGGAAGTCTTCGGTGGCCATTGGTTCCAATTTTTGAAGCCATAATTTACATTTTTAGAAGTTATTAAACCAGTAATATTAAAAGGCAGCAAATAATGTTGCCCAATTCTACAAAAAAAAAAAAAAGCTTTAGTGGCCACGCCCCCTATTCCCTTCACTTCTTTTGAACCCCACTTTTTTTGTGCACCAGTCGCCTATGCTTATCAGTCTAGAATAGTCATGACTGAACTGTTGGAAAATAACCACGGTTAAGCACTGAGTGTATTTTAGACTGTTAGGCCCAAAATAAAGGCAAAACTGCAGTCTCTTGATTTTGTAATGGAGCTATTCAATGTTGCTCAGTTTTCAATTCTTCCTTAGCCATAGCTGCCAACTTGTACGATTTAGCCTTGCACTGTAAGATTTTTGGATGTTTTGTACGATCGTATAGTCTTATCGCAAACTTGTACGATTTGTGTGAGAACTGCGCACTTCTTTATCGGATAACAGCATAGAGAACATTTTAATCTGTAAAAACTATTGTTTTAAACAAGTTTTTGGATAGACAATTTTTGAAAGTTGCGAAATCAGCAACTTTTTAAAGTTTAAGTTCAAAGAAATAAAAGTTTATCAATTTACTTATTTTTAAATTTCTTTATTTATTTTTTGCTTATAAAAGCACAGATCAAGTAAAGGTAAGGATTTTATAAATGTTATAATACTTTAAATTTTAATACTTTGCTTTATAATATTCAAAAAAGTAGAAACATAGCCACAGCGTGCATTGTAAGATTTTTTTCAGTCGGCCTGTTGGCAGCTATGCTTAGCTATGGCTACTGCAGGGAGGGGGGGGGGATTAGCAATTGTTTGCATATGGTTCATTAATTATTCATTTCGTTGATTATTATTTATTTTTTTATAGACTTGGATCACCCTGCCGATATTCAGTGAGTTCATAAGTTTATTACCGATATTATTTATTTTATTTCTATCAATTTTAAATGAAACTAATTTTGTTCATTTATTTCATTTTAGGCTGCATTCCTGTATCCTTTTATGGTAGACTAAAAATACATTCTGTTCAGCTGTGTTGAAAGGAATATCAACTGCTTATTTAACTTATAGATACATTGCTGTAAAAACATATTGGCTATTACAGTATAACTTCGATTTAACGATACCCGATTTAAGGATTTCCTCAATTTGATGCATTTCACAGGTTCACATTTGACTGGTACACATATCTGTGGTCCTTGATGTAACCATAACTTTTTCCAGTCTCTTGACAATCTTTAAATCAGGGTTATACTGTATTTATTTTATTGATTCGCAAATTTTTTTGCACCTTTAGACCATCCTTATCAAGGCCCAATGTTTAGCAACACAGTTTATTTTTGAAGCAAAGTATTTTCACAGGAATGCTTGAAGGGCTCCCCCAAGATGCAAGATTGATTACACAGTGGTGCTCAACTTACAGCCTGAGGGCCACATCTGGTCCGCAAAAGTAAATATTCAGCTAATGGGTTTTGAAAAACTTGCTTTTAATGAAATAAGCACCAGATGAATGATAACAAAAATTATTGTTCTGTAATTTTCTTTACTTTTTCATATGCTCCCATGTTATTCAGAAAAGTGAAATATTTTAAAATTTTATACCTGTTCTACCCTGCCTGATTGATTTTATTATGAGGTGCAGCCCTCAGGCAGAAAAAGGATGGACCACCATTGGATTACGTGAATCCAGCAATTTTTCCAAACTTACTCTCAACAAAAAATCCATTTGCAGGCACTTCCCACCTAACACTCTGGTAATGGTGAAAACTCCCACCTTGGATATTTCCCTTGTGTGAACCCTGGCTTAATTGTTAAGGGTTATGATTTCTAAAATTCATAAAACATCTTAGATAATTTAAAAAATCACATTTTTCTTCAATCAAAATTAATTTGAAACAGCTTAAACTAAAAATAAATACTAATTTTACTGGTTCATTTTTTTCTTTGGAACATTAATAAATTAATACCAATACATGTAATGTTATGTTTAAAAGAAAATATTTAAAAAAAAAAACTTTATAATTATTTTAATGTTGATTTCATTTTATACACAAACAGAAATCTTCTGCAATAATTTTAAACCTCACCCACTAGACACGTTCATAACGCACTTATCGACCCCGTAAATCCCCGCTCTGGCTCCACAAAAAACTGATTGAAAAATTCCCCATTTCCATGTAAAAAGAGGTTCTCCCATCGTACCAGAGAAAGTGGTTTTTACCCAGCATCTTTAGTGGCTAGTAAACGAACTTGTTTCGCTTAATGCATTCTGGGTAAAAACACTGTTTTTACTCCAGAAGCTAGCAGAAGTAGAAAGATTCCACATAAACCCCGCAAATAACCAGAATGCAATGAAAAGTAGGTTTTTTCCAGGGTCGAAAGTGCCCATTGAAACGGCCCTTTTTTTTCATGGTATTTTTCTTCTCGAAAGGTACCGCATAGTATTACAAGTATTACAGTTAATTACAAATAATTCCTCTAATTGAAAAAATTAATAGGTTTTGAGAATGTTGTGATCAGAAGTTAGGATTTTTAGTGGTTTGTTGGATTTCTGTCTTTTTAGAAAAATTTACGACTCAGTGAGACATTAAAAACAGAACTTAAAAACTAATAAATAATGAGTGTGAGTAACCTAAGAAAATTTTTGACAACTTTGCTTTCATTTTTACTTTCTTCTATATCTAATATATATAAAAAAGTATTGGATTCGTGCAAATTTTCGAATTTCGAATTTTGACGGATTCGAACGTTTTGAGGTTTGCTGAGTTCATTTCGACTAGTTTTGGAAAATGTCTGTCTGTCTGTCTGTGTGTGTGTGTCCCTGTGTGTATGTATGTGTGTGTACGTGTGTCACGTCTGTGTGTGACCAGTTTTTTGTGGCCGCTCTACAGCAAAAACTACCTCATGAAATCGAACAAAATTTGGTACACATATGTGCCCCTATGTGAACTTGTGCCCATTGATTTTTGGCGCGAATTCCTCCTAGGGGGGTGGAGCAATGGGACGTTTTTTGAGTTACGCGTGCTTGCTATTCCTCAGGAAGTAACTGACGGAATCAAACAAAATTTGGTCCATATGTTGCCATTAACAGGAACAGTTGCTGATTCAATTTTGGTGTCAATAACTCAAAGGGGGGTTGAGCTATAGAACGTTTTTTTTTGGTCAATTGTGACTGCTGTATCTCAAGAAATAATGAACGGAATGAAAGAAAAATGTATCGGCAAGTGGCCCTTAGTGGGTATAAGAGCGGATTTTGTTTTGGTGTCGACAGCTAAAAAGGGGGTAGCGCAATCGCCCGTTCTTTTTTTCCATTGTGAGTGCCCTATCTCAAGAAGTAATGCTATGCTCTGGTTAGGTTGAAATTTGGAATATATGTGAATCCATATGTAAACAGGCTTTGGTTCAATTTTGACGCCAATCGCTCCAAGAGGTGTTGATTTTTTTTTTGCGAATAAAAATAGCTTTATTAATGCAACAATAAGAAAGATAAATCGTAATAGATTGTCGTCTGCGTATTTCTCGTGATTTTAATTGTATGGAAATGATCGGAAATATATTCTCAATGATTTAAAATTTTTAACTGTTGCCATCTTATGTTTGTTAACAAATAAAATATTTGTAATTAATTCAAGCAAGGCTTTTAAAATAACTTTCAATTTTCGCTCTTTGCTTTGCTTTTGCAATAATTCAGACATTGGGATGGTCGTCAAGTTTTTGCATGTGTAATTTTGTTTTTGTTGGGAATATTGCTTCCTCGTCAAGCATGGGGAGGGATCAGAAAAAAAAAAGAAAAATATAGAAGAAAGTTTCGTGATGGCCACAACATACTAGTTTTAATGTGCAGTATTGTGATGTGCTTAAGAGAAAAATAGTACTCATTATCCTGTGAGATGAAAAATAAATTTTTGAATAAATTGAGATAATTTATCATGATATTGTTTCTCAAGCAATAATAGTTCTTCAGTGTGTTTATTTATATTTTCTATTCTGGAGGGCTTTTCATAAAAGATAAGTTTTTATTTTTTGAGTATTAAGTTCTGTATTCAACCTTTTTTTTTTACTTTAAAAATTAAATTTCGAGAACGTCCCTTTTTTTTTATCTAAAACCTTTCTGTCCTGAGAATTTTTCGTAAGTTTGTAACCTATCCAAAACTTATCTTTACTGATAATGACTTTTTTTAAAAAAAAAATTTCTGTAGTTTATTCAGTTTAATTAACAAGCATTTTAATTTGACTGTGTACAAAAATTCAATTATACTTTTGTTGTTTCCTGTTTAGCTATTTTGCAATTGCAATTTGTTTTTCTTAACGTTGTATAATTAGGGGGTGACACATTGACCGAAGCATTTGAACAGGTAAGATGCATATTTCTCATGACTGATACCAGAGCCCTTGTCTGGAACTTGATAATTTGTAATCAGATAAAGTCAAATTGTTTATGCAATTATTTACCATTTGAATATACAGTAAAACCTGTGAAGTTGACCACCTGTCTAAGTTGACCACTTTATTCAGGCATGGAAGTAGCCCTTATCATATAAATCAACCTCTGTAAGTTGATCACCTGTTTAAGTTGACCACTTAAGTAGTGCACCGCAAGTGGTCAACTTACGCAGGTTTCACTGTATTATCAATTTTTAAAAAGGAACTTAGTTTTTCTACCAGTATAAATTAAGTTTTGCATAATATACTAATTTATTAAATATCCCTAATGATGCAAATAAGTTAGATTTATTGTAAATTTTTAATTAAAATACCTTGTGGTAATATCATTAGTTAAAAACATTTTCATTTTTTTTTCTATTTTAAATACTGTTTTCCAAAATAATTGTCTTGTACGTGTAGGGTAACAGCATCAGTAACAGACAAGTGTCCAGTAACAGACAGTCGTAAGGATGGATTTAAATAAGAATTTTAGGCAGGTATAATTGATGTTGCTGCTACCCATGAATATGGAGCAACCATCTAGTCTTGTCAAAGTGAATTTTATGAGCCAGTTGGTATTTATAAGGCAGTGGTGAAAGGTTATGAACAGCCACCATAAGGTCTGCCGGTGTTTCATGTTCATTTGAATTTAATGAGGCTTAAGTATAAAAATAAAGAATTTTTGCACATTTTGAAGAGAAAAAGGGAATTTTGTCTAATACTCATCCTTTCATCATCCTATCTGCTAATGGGTATCATCAGATTGTTCAGTGTCTGTTACTGGGGGTCAGACCTTTTTTCGAAATTGAACAAATAAACAAGAAGTTCCGTCTAGAACTATACGAGCCTACTTTTCCGTATACCCATACTACTTTCCAGTACCTGATCAATATTTTCAAAAATGGTTAAAATCGCAAATTGTTTCAAACATATTTTTAAAATATTTTAAGCTAATTTCTAAGAATAAAATATTCCTGTAAAAAAAAAGCAGCACCTTTTAAACAAAGCAGCTAATACACTTTTTTCCATTAAAAAAAATTCTTTAACAGCTTTCAAAACGAAAAAATAATAATTAAAATTAATAAGCTCATTAAAATAAATACATCGTATCAAAAAAAAAAAAAAAATCGTTTCTTTTTTCCCCTGTTGCCAAAAATAATTTTTTTAATGAATTAATGAACTTACCAAAATAAATAAAAAAAAATAAAATGTCAACTTAAAGAAATACTTTTCATTGTCAAAAAAAAAAAAAAAATCGTCTGCGCATATCTTTATGTAGAAACATAAGATACGTCAAGAGCTATTTCCAACAAAATTTTTTTGAAAAAAATCCGCCTTCAAGTACGGAATCTACATTGATTTTCAGTTTCTCCGTAGGCGCTAATGTTAAGGGATTTGAACTGTTCAAAATTGAACGGAAAATTGTTCAAATCAAAAAGATATTTTATATACAAGTTTTTCATCAAAAGCTTTTTCCTACAAAGTTTGTTTGAAGCAAATTCGCCTCACAGTTCGGAATTGCCTTGAATTTCCCCGTAGGCGCTAATGTTAAGTTTTTTTGAACTGTTCAAAATTGAACAAAAAATAGTACAAATCAAAAAGTGAGATATGAGAATGAGGTGTCCTCGCCGAGATCTTTCGAACAAAAAAAAGTTTGTTCGAATCGGACTATCCATTCAACAGTTATTAGGGGGGGACAGACAGACAGACCGACAGACATTTTCCCCCATCTCAATACCCTACTTTCCAATTTTTAATTTTTCGATATTTATTTAATTATTTTATTTATTTTTGACTTTTTTTGTATTTTCGCGATATTTTTAAGATGCATTAAGCCTTCTTTCATGCTTTTTTCTTCTTTTTCTGACTTTTACTGGGAAAGTAGGCTAAAAAAGAATTGACTAATTCAGAGGATCCAGAAGTAGCCAAACATTAGGAAAGAGGTAGTTGCATGCAAAAAAAAAAAAAAATAGTTTAAAAAGTCTATAAATTAAAAGGCTCAGAAAATTGAGTTAACCTGAAAGTAACGTCTTAAGCACGTCTGTCACTGGTGCCGTTACCCTATTTTTAAGCAGTGCCAAAATGCAAATTCTCATAAATTGTTTTGGTGACTGGTTTATTTAAAAGTCAAAATTATATTTTTTCACTCCTCAGCTTAACTTTTTCCAGCATTCTCATGTTTCATTTTGCTTTCTATATTAGCATTTCCAAACAACAGTATAAGTTCCAAAGTGAACCATCATTTAGGGCGTACCTGCAGACACCATTGCACCTGCCGATCGTTTTACGTATGCCCAGCCCGCCGCTATTTGACTAGGATAAATATATATATATATATATATATAAACAATATGCAAGCCAAATACCAAATATTAAACAATGTATACAAACAATAATGATGAGAAAAGGAAAATTGCAAGCAGCTAGTTAATAGGAAAGAACAAAGTATGAATCCAGAGCTCATCAGCCGTGGGGGATTCAATAAATATGGTCAAAAGACCAAAAAATTTAACTATGAACTAAAAGAGATTGTCCAAGCTCCAGTATATGCAATATAGAGTAACATTGGCACCACATGTTAAAGCACCACCTTTTAAACTATAAATAATGAACAAGAGCTTGTTTAAGCTCTATAATTTTTATATGCTAAGTTATGTTGTGCAATTAATGCAACTTGAAAAAATGGTGCCGGCCGTCTGTACGTATTCTAGAATATGTTCTCGGGTACAAAGAGATTGAGGGCCTTTTAGGAGAGTTAGGAAGTAGCAATACCCCTTTAAAAGCATAATGTATACAGGCATGCTTATGTTTTGGTTATTCATGTAATAAATCCTGAAAATTCTTTGACTGCTTGGAATACCTATAAAAACCCGATTTCAAAGTTTGTTTTAGTTTAATGGCGTATGTGTATGATGGATTGTATATGTATTAATTAGTTCATGTCGACATTTTGAATTTGAACCGTACTATCTGTACTACCAGGGTGTTTTCATTATGTCCCATTTTGCTGATGCTTTTAGTGGATGTAGAATTTTGTAAGTATATCATTCACTTTTTCAGGCTGCTGTTGCTATGTTTGGTTACATGACAGAAATAGATAAAGTCGATGTCCTGATGACACAAGACATTGAAGCAGAAGGTATTGTTTTCAAATGTCTTGTTTGTTGTACATAGAAAGTGTTATAGTTTTTACTTTAAATTATTTATTGCAACTTGCACTTAATTCTGAATCAGGCATACAATTTGAAATTAAACATGTCATACTTTCCTGTAAAAGTAATTTTCAATTGTAGTTGCTCTCATTTAGTTCATTGATTTTAGGTAATTTTCCACTGTAATTCATTTTTTTATTATGTGCTTGGTTACTTGATTACTTTTGGAATTGAATATATAAAAAAATAATAAAACATTCAAACGCAATACAGTTGAACCTAGATTGACCGAGGTTTCTGGTAACCGAATCAATAATGGAGTCTATTGTATTTGTAAAAAAGCAAGCCCTAAGAAAGACAAGGTGCTCTATTTTTCCGGCATTTTGTTTCTTTTTTAAAAAATGTAAATTTAATAAAATGAGTTTTCGATTTGAAAATAAAAATATGTTCTGGATTTTTAATTTTTTTTTAAAGCATCTTTCAATAATTAACTTGTCATTGTAAAAAAATTTAACCAATTTTTAAAATTTATTACAAATTATTTGCCTATTTTAGTTTTTAACCGCAAAACATTGCTTTTTTTATGTTAATTTTCATGTTTTAAAATTGGTCTATTGCATTTTTAATGAATAGATTTTAAAAATTTGTGACCCCGACAAGAGTTTTTATACAATGTTTCTATTGTGCAAGATTTCCGGCATCCAAGGCACAAGAGGTCCCAATTAGCTTGGATGATTAAGGTTCCATACCATAAGGTTCCTGTACCATAAAAATTACCCCCTTTTCCTCACATTTTCCAAGGTGCTAAAATTTAAATTAAATGAATAATTTCAAAGGCTAAGTTTAATTTTTTATAATTATTTTGCAGGTCATGATATGCTCTCACTTTTATTTCATTACCTTGATGAATTTCTGTATATATTTAGTGCTGAGCCGTACTTCATTGCAAGGGTAAGCATTATTATTTAACAAGAGTGAAAGACTCATTTTATGTTTTTCTTTTGACAGTTCCACAGGTAATGACATAGTTTCCAAATGGAAAAAAATTGCAAAAGTGTGTAAAAAATGAAATTAATGTTTTAAAATATTTATGCTTATATGTTTGATATTTGTTGATAAATATTTAAAAAAAAAAAAAAAAATTACAGCATAAAATTTTTCCTGAAAAATTTCGTTGCCTTTATTTCCTTCAGGGAAAATACCAGCAATATAATTTTTAACCCCCCCACACAAAAAGGAAGAGTTTTAAGTTTGATGTGTCAGTATCTGTGTCTGTCGAATCGCAGCTCCTAAAAGGATGAACAGTTTTTGAGTATTAATTTTTTTGTTCAAAAGATGACTTGATCAAGAATGTTAGTTAGATCTCATCTTTGTAGGATTTGAATTACTAACGATATCCATTAAAAATAATGAAAAGCAGAACCTTTTGCAATTTGACTTGCTCATTTAAAATATTGGTACCAATCAAAAGAATAAATTTTTCTGTATATAATGGAGTTTGATTGGATCTTCCAAGTTTTATAGAACTGGAATAATAACATTTTAAAGTAAATTTTGAATAAAATTCTAAACCTTTCAGTCTATTAGTATTAACTTCATTATTGTCAGACTGTCTGTGAATGCTCAATGATTTAAAATTTTCATCTGCTGCCATTTTCTATTTGTTATATAAAATAGTTATAATTGATTTTAGTCATGGTCCCACTTAATTATAGGCCGTGACAATCGCTGAAACTCATGGCAACAAAGAGAGCTCTACATTGAACCCCTGTTTCCTTTACGTTGCCATTGATTG
The DNA here is from genome assembly GCF_026930045.1 of Uloborus diversus. Classification (NCBI taxonomy): domain Eukaryota; kingdom Metazoa; phylum Arthropoda; class Arachnida; order Araneae; family Uloboridae; genus Uloborus; species Uloborus diversus. The sequence goes on from NC_072738.1 coordinate 39,870,213, forward strand.
GTGGATGCAGGGGTTCCGTTTAGCGCCTCTTTCAGTCAAAATGGCCGAAGTCCAATCAAAAATAAACAAACTTTGTAATGTTGACATTGATTGGTGGATGCATGAGCTGCATCCGTTTAGCACAGAAATGTCATAAATTGTTAAGGCCCATTAAGTGTCAGTACCATCTAGTGGGGCTATGTTTTAGTTCATAAGCAAGGCTTTGAAGAGGATTTTCAATTTTTCTCTCTTGATTCTGCTGTTGCAACTAAAAAAATTGTGATTATCTTTTTTTTGCTGCTTTTTTATATCTAATTTTTTTTTAAATGTATTTCTTAATATATGTTTTGGGCTGCAATTCATCTTAATATGAGGTCTGGTCCTCAGGGTCGTGATTTTTAAAGTTTTGGAATTTAATATTAATTCCTGTACATATCACACAGAATTGAAGCTTGTTTAATAATGCATAATATTCTTGTGGTTTGAATCTTTTTGTGTGTAATTTGAAAATCCATCACTGAGTACAATCCCCGTGGCAGAAAGCTGCCGACACCGCGACATTGTCGCAGAATGAGAGAGAATTTATGCAGAAAGATTTTGCACTAAGGGGGGAAAAAAAGGGATAGGGAAAAAAAAGGTCAGCAATAAAATCATTCTGCAGAACAATACCAAAGGAGGATAGCCGTTTCACTGTAAAAAATGTAACTGGACTATGAATTAAGGAAAAGGGCTGATTTCCCACGAAAAATAAAATAATTGCGACATTTTACAAAAAAAAAATTTTTGGCGAGCGCCAAATCGAGCGATCATTGATGACCACGTGGAGCAATTTTAAAGCAACCCTGTATATTGATCAAAGAAGAGTGGCTGGCAACGCACATGTTTGTGTTTGTTTGAAAGACTTGTGCCGACTTGTTTTTTTTTCACCTCTGTTGAAAAATTAATTTAAGCCCTTAAAAATTGCTTATTTGCGGTTTCGCAAGTTGCAGCAACAGAAAACAGATAGAATACTTGATAAATTGTGTTTTCTTTTGAGCTGACCAATCGTTATTCAGATAGGGGTGCTTACATGAATGAAAACCTTTCTCTCTTTGAAGAAGTTAGATTTTTTTCTAAAAGGATATTCTAATTAAATTATTTTTACTTCGTATGGAAAGGGAACTTTTGTTTGCTCCAGTACTTGTTTTAAATTCTTTTTTTTCACATGAAAGAGAGGGCAGGGGAGCCCACCTCTGGCGGGGGGGGGGGGGGGGTCATGGCGCATACTCGGACATTAAAATTTGTAAGGGGGGAGTTGTTTTGAGAGGTATTTTTCATTGGGGGGTTTCCCGGATATTGAAGGGGGTGCGCCCATGCCCTTAAGTGGGGGAGGGGGGGGGGGTAATCCCTGGGTGGGATTTCTTTTTTGCTTTAGTTTTTTAAAAAAATCCTATTTTCTTCTGGGGGGTGGTTGAATTCCATTTTTTCTGAATAAAATGTGTTTTTTAATTAAATTTATTTTCCTTTTGGGGAGAGGGGGATACTTTGTTTATAATCTTGTGTATTGCATATATCAATTTTTGATGCGAGGGTGCCCTGTATTTATTTTTTTTCTCCAAATCACATGCATGTTTTAGTTTTTTTTTTCCTTCAAACTGTAATCCATATTTTAATTAAATTCATTTTCCTTTGGGGGGAGGGGGAATACTTCGTGGATCTTATTTCTTTGAGTATTGAATAGATGTTGCATCTGTATTTTTCTGGTATTGAGAACTACAGATAAGTAAGTGCTAAGAGATTAAGACTGGAAACTCAAATATGAAAGCGGCATCTCTGTTTAAACAATCGCCCCCAGCTATAACATAATAATTTACACTAGCATTACATAAACTAGCATGATTGCTTTTGGTTTGATTTGATTTTTTTCTCCACTTACCAATTGCTGTTACCATGGTGTTAATATTTTTTACCATATAGATTTAGCTGAAGGTCACTTTTTTTCCCCTGAAAGAAGTGACCCCCCCCCCCCCCCCGTTTTTTCCTCCAGAGCTGAAAATCCGTTGGAAGCTCTGATACTGAGCTTTAATGCTTTTGGTTTTTGTATAAATGAATTTACCTAAACAAGAAGTTGTGTGAAATTCGTAAAATAAATTTTTCACTTTTGAAATGAACTGCACTTAAGTTTGTCCATTAGTTCATTTTTTACTTCACGGAGCATTCTTGCAGAAAGAAAAAAGGTCCAGAAAATTTGTCGCACAAAGTAAAATAAAATTCTGCCACAGGGAGTACAATATAAGATGGTTTTTGGTACATGACAATTTTATACGGTCATGTCCAAACCTCTATTTCTAAAGTTGTTGCAATAGCATAACCAGTACTGTTGACCTTTGAAACAAAACATTAATGTCATGCTTAAGACAAGAATATGGTCAGATATTAATCTTACATTTAGCAGCATTATTAAACATTTATGGTTTTTTCCTTTTAAAACATTAATTTAGTTAAAATTCTACAATAATGAAATAAATATAGATTTAGTTATTGTTATAACTTTAAGACCCAATTTGTTTAAATACTGTTCTTACTGAAGTAACACTGACATAAGTGAATTAATTATCCTTATGCATAAAAATGGGACTGATCTAAAATTCTTTTCCAATGCTTCCAAAATGTGATAGTAAAAGACCATTTATTCATGTTTCATTTCCATTCATTTTTATATGCAATGCATCACTTCACGAGTCTTTTTCTATTTATTACATCCTAAGTGAAGATAATGCCATAAGATGAGTAATAGTTTTTCTCTCAACTTTATTTCAGAAAGTGAAAATATTGAATTTTGACAAACAGAATTTCAAAATAAAAGCCCGTGGGTAAGTGCCTTTTTCAAAGACAATACAGCCTAAATGCATTCAAAATTTAAAATGTCTAAAGGAAAAGGGAAAATAATGTGTATATATATATATATATATATATATATATACATATATAAATACTGTCAGCCCCTCTTAATCGGGTAACCGATAAACGAATACCCCGCTCATACGAAGAAAACCTCCCAGAACCGAATATTTCCCCATGAACGCAATGCTAAAGATCCCCACTTAATCGAATATTTTCCTTGGATAATCGAATAATATTGATCAGCTTTCCCAACTATTTTTGCTGAAATCTTCTCTAATAAGTTGGAAAGAAATTAAGCAAGAAATATTATTGACGTAAAAACATAAAGTAATAGTTTTTGCCGACAACGGGTGAGGAAAACAACATTCCCATTCCATCAATACATTTCTACTTTTCTATCAAATTTCTTTTGTCTTTGCCATTAAGAAAAAATAGCACAGTTGATAATAAATTAAAAAACACAAATGTACACAGTTAAGACGATAATAAATTGATGAAAATTGAATGTAAAACACAGTAGATGAGGAGTGGAAAAAGGGTTTCAGAAAACATGTTCTTAAAGGACCTTGAACGAGCTATCCATTAATATGGACTTTTTTCAAAAAATAATGTAGTGAAAACAACATGGTAAAACAAAGTTGTAAGTTACTTTTTAAAATTTTTAAACGGACTTAGTTTTCAACCATTTTGTCTTTTATTCAGCTTATTTCAAAAACTTTTTACCAAACACATTAATTATTTCCTTTACATAGTTATTGATTTAATATTATTACATTTTAAGACAAATGTTGTTTATTTAGAAAGGTACAGAAAACTTCCCTGCTTAATCGAATAATATTTCTTAAAACCAATGATATTCGATTAAGCGGGGTTGACAGTATATACATTGCTTATATATGATTTTTTTATTTAAAATAAACTTTGAGTTACCGAAAATTTGACTAATTGAAAACTGAATAAGATTCAGGTGTAATTTTTCTATTGAAACATCCAAACTATTATAAAAAGGGGGACATTTTTAAAACATTAGTCTAATTTGAATTTAATTGTAAATTTTACAAAACCAAAATTAAAATGTTGTAAAAGTACAAAGTTTTAATTTTAAGGACGCTGTAAGGCTTATCCTTTAAATATATTTATTATTGTAAAAGATCTACATGAACATTAAAAACTGAGCAAAAGGCTACTAAAACATTAAAACTTTAAACAGTAAAAAGGGAACATTTGCAAAGTTCGCTGTCGGGCGAACCAACGCTGTACACAAGCTCTCCATGAACAACCTCGCTTCGACGGAGCGCACGTGTGTTATCTCTCCCCAGCTGAGTTGAGTAGCGCGCACGTGTTCGCTACTGATTGCGATGATCATCTGAAGCTGTAAACGGTTGAAGAGGAGTTCTGGAGTCCACTGACCTGGAGTCACCACAGTACTTCCCCTCCAGTGACAATGATATGCTTTATGAATACTTATGGAATCGAACACGACGCCCTGATTGTGTGGTGTAAAACTCCTCTGTGGTTTTCGATGGAGCACTAGTAGGTAGTTCTAAGGATGCCGGAGTCAATTTTTCAGGTTGTACTGGAGGTGATGGGGTTGATACAGTATCCGTAACCCAAAGGAAAGCAGGTTTTAGCCGATCGATACTCACAACTGCCTCTTTGTAGTTGATTTTAATGCGAAAAGTCTTTTCCTGTGTAGCGAGCACTTCATGAGGACCGGAATAAGTTGGCTCCAAAGACTTTCGTAGAGAGTCAATGTGAAGGAACACATGAGTCGACGTTAACAAGTCCTTCTGCACAAAAGTGGGCACTAGTAGGCACTGGCTTTAAGGATGACATACAGTCTCTCAGCTTGTGCACAAACTTGGTAGGGTCGAGGACTATGCTGGTGTCCATGGGCTGGAGAAACTCTCCTGGAAGACGCAAAGATGAGCCGTACACCATTTCGGCAGCGGTTGCAGAAAGGTCAGCTTTGTAAGCTGTTCGGAGCCCCAAAAGCACTGTAGGAAGAACCTCATCCCAATGAGTCGAAGTGTGACAGCGTAACGACTGCTTGAGTGAACAGTGGAACCTTTCCACCAGTCCATTAGAAGACGGATGGTAGGGTGATGTCCGAATTTTGTAGATTCCCAGGAATTTTGTAAGAGACGTAAAGAGTTCGGACTCGAACTGTCTACCTTGGTCAGTAGTGACGAAATCTGGAACTCCAAACCAACAGATCCACGTTCTGTAAAACTGTCCTGCTACTGTGTCTGCAAAAATGTCAACCAGAGGGACGGCTTCTGGCCAACGGGTATAGCGATCAACACAAGTTAACAAATAACGATATCCATTCGAAGGAGTGAGTGGTCCAACGAGGTCGACGTGGACGTGGCTAAACCGTTGTGAAGGCAGATTGAAGCTTTTCAGAGGGCTAACTGTATGTCGGTGCACCTTAGACCTCTGGCACTGAATACAAGCACGAGTCCATTCCGCTATGTCCTTGTGTATCCCAGGCCAAACGAAACGCTTCTGCAGTAGTTTACGCGAAACTTTAATGCCTGAGTGTGACAAGCGGTGATAGTTCAGGAAAACTTTCCTGCGGGACTTCACTGGGACGTATGGACAGATACTTGCATCTCGCACATCACAATATAGAGTTTAGTAGAAAATAAATAAATTTATTTTATGGAAAACATGCCAAAATTGAACTTGGTTTGTGAAAATATGCTTATCTGAGCTTTCAATCGTTTTGCATCTAATAAATATTTTTATATTTTTGGCAGTTTGAAGTTGTTTTGACATGCTACATTAGATTAACTCGTTTTAATTTTTATTTAAATAACTATAAAATTAATGTTTTTTTTAATTCTAATTTCTAGTTTTGCAAACTTAAATTTTAATTATTATTAGCTTATTTTCGGTATATTACTTTTTTTTAATGGGGAGGGATATTAAATGTAAACAATTGAGGGCATAACATTTTAACTTAGTGTTTGTATTTGAAACAAAGTTGAATTGCAAAATTTTATAAAGTTGAATTTATGTACATCTTTCATTGTTATGATGACTACTAAATAGGGGAATTAGTCCCCCCCCCCCCCCATAAAAATTCAAAGCACTCATAGCCTTGCAATCATGGAGTTTTTTTTTTAAATCTAAGCTTTATGATTCTTGAAAATATACTTTGAATGTGAAAATTGCAAAACTAAGCCTCATGTAATCTGCTTCTCTTAGTGATTAGGCATTTCAGACATTTTTAGGAAAACTTTCAATACAGTAGATTTTTTTTATCAAAGTGTCTCTTATGAAAAAAAAAGCAGTTTGTTTTCCTATACTTTTTATATTACTTCCTGTTATTTATATGTTAGCATTAATTGAAATCTGCATGCAATATTTATAGTGCAAATTTAGAGTAGTACCTTGAAAAATATTTTTTTACTCTTGAAAAGTGCTTAATTTTTTTCCTCCCTAAAGGGTATGAACCCTGTGATAAGAGATTAATTTAAAATTCAAATATAAAATAATTTTATTATAAACTCAGTTGTAGCTTTGTTGAAAATCACAACAATATTTTTTAGATTTCAGTGTGAGTCATGGGGAAGTGCAAATTTCTCAGCAAATAGTTAGATGAAACTGATGAAGATCGGAACAAAATTAGAGACTGGGGAAAACAACAAGAGAATAACGTTTTTTGTTTTGTGTATGATAGATTAATATGGGGTGAGAAGGAATATAACGCTATTAAGAAGCATTACAAGACAGAAAAACATGAAAATAATTTTAAACTAAATAAAGATGAAGCGCAGCTTCATCTATCCTTCAGTGAAACTACCAGCATCGCTGGTTCAAGTCGAAATGTATCATTATGCCTATTTAATTCTAAAGAGGCTGCCTTAAGTGCTGAAATAAGTGCCCCCCCCCCCCCCATCCAAATATTTGTGTAAATAATATTACTCAATGGATAAAAAGATTTTCACAGGTGATAAAGGAATTTTATCATTATTATAGTTAACAAATTATCTTCACGAATTTAGCAGCTGGCAACTAATTTGTCTGTTGGTGCTTCCCTGGGTTTAACTATGAGTGGTCCTCCCAAGGTCCTCTTTTTGATCCTAACTGGTCCTCTTTAGTCCTCTTTTTGAGTGAAAATGGTCCTCTTTTACCCTTTTCTGAAGCTAAAATGTGTTGGGAGCCCTGAAACCGTTAAGAGCTGCTTGTTCGTTTTCAGACATATTACAGAATGAAAATACAAAACAAAAAATTGTGGGGGGGGGGGGGACTCTTGGTCACAGAAATAGATAACTCACCTCCATTCCAGCTGCAAAGTAGAAATCCGACATTTAGCGTCAGCCTTGAAAGTATCCATTTGTACCAGAAAACAGAAAACAGTCGCTAAGGTAGCTCGAAACAACAGCAGGCATAACTAAAGTCACATAGCAGCACCAACTCTAACTCCACATTGATATGGTTGAGTATTCACAGTTCACTGGGTAACCACTAAGGATGCTGTAAGGCTTATCTTTTAAATATATTTATTGTTGTAAAAGATCTACATGAACATTAAAAACTGAGCAAAAGGCTACTAAAACATTAAAACTTTAAACAGTAAAAAGGGAACATTTGAAAAGTTCGCTGTCAGGCGAACCAACGCTGTACACAAGCTCTCCATGAACAACCTCGCTTCGACGGAGCGCACGTGTGTTATCTCTCCCCAGCTGAGTTGAGTAGCGCGCACGTGTTCGCTACTGATTGCGATGATCATCTGGAGCTTTAAACGGTTGAAGAGGAGGTCCGGAGTTCACTGACCTGGAGTCCCCACAATTTCAATATTAATTGTACTTAAATAATTAGACACTTATAATTTAAATCTTTTGAAGTAAATTATTTCTTTTGCTCTGTTTCATGTTTCTTACTATTTTTTTTTTTTTTGCCAAGCAAATTTTATAATACATTCAAAGCACTTAGCACTTTTATCCTCTCAGATGAATTTCTCTAGCACTTCCAATTAAAAACAGGGTTAGCTTTCTGCCAGCAGAAACTAGTTTTTGCCTTACCAGTGGCAGAAACTGGTTATTACCGGTAAAAACCAACAGAAACTGGTAGAAACTTAAAAGTGTCTTTAATATCTCAAGTAATTGCTAAATGAAATTTGTTTTAGTAAACTAAAAAATTAAATACTGTTTAAGGCTTTCACGGCTGGCGTCAATATGAGGAGATAACATTTCCGGGCTTATTGGCCGTGGTCTAATTGGGGTAGAAATTCCAGATGTTTCGGCTTGCTTTGCTGCAGCCATCATCAGTGGTTTGAGTTTGGTGAGACTGATTCCTGGCTTCGAATGAGGATAATAAAATCGAAAGATATATTTTCGAAATGATAAAAAAATTAAGCTTCATTTCATCATTTAAAAAAAATAAAATCCTATGCTAGTGCCATTGATTTAGTTTGGAAACTGAACTTTTCAATTGCAGATGCTCGTAATGTTTGGATTAATCTAACAAAGGGCATATGGGTGCTTAGGATAGAGTATTGACATACAGAATTTAACAGGCATTACTGATTGTAACATGCTCGCTTATATGCTTCATGTAAATTGCTTGTGACTGAAATTATGATGTGCTTCAAGAAAGTGCCAGAATTTCCCTTGCTAATATTAACGTAGATTTTGTATTTGTACCTAATGTCACAGCTTTGCAAAAAAAATTGTCCCCATTTCTCGAAACTTTTTTTTTTCAGTCAAATTTTTACCACTACAACAGTTACTACATGGTGGACCAGTTTAAAAACATATGCAATAGATAAAAGTTTCACGAACATTGCTTGTTCCTTTTGCCTGCTAGCTCTTCTGTTGCAAGAATATTCTAAAGTTTCTCATTTGTGCATATTAAATTGAGAATCTGTTTAGATTTTAGAAACCACCTTTTCTAAGAGGCAACTGCAGGGTCCAAAAAATGTAACATTTGATTTTGAATTATATATATTGCAATGTGATATTGTAATTATATTGTGCTTTTGTTTACTATTAAGTATTTTTTTCCATTCATTTTCTATTGTATGTCAATAATTTATTTTTTGTCATTTTGTGAGTTTTTGCCAGTTTCAGCTCCAAATGTGGCAGAAAGTGGTTTTTGCCATGCCAGTTTTAACCAGTTTCTATCAGTGGTTTTAACCGCCTCGGCAGAAACTTACCAACTCTGATTAAAAACCAAAAAAAAAAAAAAAATATCATAAACATGACAAAATTTTGAGGTTTTACTTTAATTATGACACTGGAACTCATTTTGTTGCTCTTATGTTATGTCAGTAACTGTCCCAGATTCGAATTGCAAGTTTGAAAAATATCCTGTGCATTATAAAACATGCAGCAGATATAACAGATACAAAATGAAGTAATGTGTTTTATGTTTATCTATCAGAATTGACTCTTGTGTTTTAGAAAAAAATGAATTTACGTCAATAAAAAAAGCAATTTATGCTTGTCCCAAGTTTTCATGCCGTGCCTGGAGCGCAAACTTCCGGGATGGTCATTTCTAGTAAAAAACATTTATTTGGCTACAATGGATTATGCGGGGTGAAGCCTTTTATGCGATGTATAAGTTCCAATCGGACGTTTTAATTTCAGTTGTATAGAATTACAGGTAGAATTTTCCATGTTTCTACCAAAGGAATCGTCATGTTGGCAGCGCAAATTAAAACGAAAAATAAATTTCTTAAACTTTTTTTCTGTGATGAAAATAATAATGCTTTTTAATTTTCTAATCTTTAATTAGCAAAGTTCAGCAATCAAAAATTCAGCAATTTTTCATGTCGGCAATAATTATGCCACACATAAGTAGAAACCATTTGTTACTGAACTGATGTGTCCATCACCAATGCTTTTCTCAATGCTTTTTTTTGTGTAATGAGTTTGTTGACCATCTCATGATTGAAAAGTAGTTTAATTTCTTAAAATATGCTTTTGAAACATTATTTTCTCCCAAAAATTTGAGTTCTCTAATAAAATTTTATCTTTGTTTTTCACCCTGTTTTCTTTTACGTAAATGTTCAGACCTTCGTACCTAACTACTGCATGAAAAACTATAAATTTGGGTTAAAAAATAAATCTGTTAACTTGAGCAAATCTACCTTCGCTTCCAAACTCTGACTGTCTTGAATTAGTTTGTTTTTTAAGCTTGTTTTCAGAATTTTTTTTTAAAACTATTATTGACTTAAGTGTTATTTTTTCCGCAATCTAATTAATAATTTCAGTTTCTAAAAGCATTTTATAATTGAAATTTTCAATGTGAGATGTTATGATATTATAATTTAATGAAAATCAATACAAATTAAAATTTCTCTGTAAAAATTACATATATTTACTACATATTTATATTATATAACTCAACTAAATTATACAGGTAATGTGTCATGCCCAATAAGTATAAAAATTTGTAATATTTATCAGATCTGTAACAGTCAAATAAATATTTGATGCGACATACATTTAACCCCCTAAAATGGGGTTAAATGTTCACTTTGACTTTGCTCCTAATTTTTAAAAAAATCTGTAACAGATGTGTAGTTAAACTACCTTATTAACTTTAATTTCTGAGTATCTTTAAAAATCGAAGATTTCCATGATCAAGTTGGCACTTTTCTAGATATTCACCCCTGAATATATTGATGAAATTTCTGCTACAGTGAGAACTTGGTTGCTGTAGAAAAAATACTGTTATAATTTGCTTCTCCATCATTTCCTTCTTCCTGTTTTGATTCTTCTATTTTCTCATTAATTTTAATAAGAAAAGCCAATTCTGATGGGTATTTCACTGTTTGAAGATTCTCATCTGCATTGTAGAATGCTGAAATCAACACACACATGAAAAAAAAATATATATATATATATATATATATATATATATTGAAATTTCTTCCATATACTTGATGCTTCTTTTGTTTTCTTGATTTTTGCTAATTTCACTGCAGAACCCGGCTTTTCAAAAGCAATTTGTAATCATGCTTTCTTTAACCTCTTCCCAAGATTTTAGGACAATAACAATGGTCTGGAGAAATTCAATGTCAAGAAGGTCATTTTTTGCTTCACTGTTTCTAATTAGCCACTTCACACCCCCCCCCCCCTGATAAATCTTTTGAGCTTTATGACATTATTCTGTAGGTTAAAATTATGATTTCATGTTAGTTAGTAAGGCTTAATAAATTTTATCATTGTATAGTGTAGGCTGAGTGTCGTTCTTAAATTACTGAAAATGTTAATTTTTATCTAGTATTTATTTCATTAAAAAAAAAAAAAAAAAAAAGATTGACTTAGAGAAGGGATGACTTAGAAAAGAGAAACATTTCTTCAGGTTATATCTAAAAGCCATTTGAAGAGATGGCAACATACACCTCCCAATAACTTTTAAAACCTTTTGTAATTGGTAAATGCATCTGTGATTCAAACAAATAGGTATTTTACTACAAATTATTGTACTTTTATTACTTGGTTCATGAAGTAAAAAATATAGTAATAACGTTTGTGTCTAAATAAAAATTACTTAAATGAAAAAAAACTAATTGCTCATTCTTTTCCCCTTTCTTACATTAACAAGTTTATTTCAAAATTTAACTATCAAACCAACAGCAGATTTTTATACAGAGTTGTAAATTTATTTAATTTTTCCTTCAGACTGTGAACCATATGCACCTTCATTTTAATTCTTTAAATCATTCAAATTTTTTATTCACAGGTATGGGGAAATATTTGATCTTGATAAACATCCACAGGTATGATCCATTTCTCTTATTTTATTTAGATTCAAACTCAAGTACAGTTGACTCTAGATATCTCGAAATGTGTGGGACCAAATAAAGCATTCAACATAATTGAGATTGAAGATACTAAAGAAAACATTCTTTTGCTTATTTTTCTGAAACTTGAGTATACAAGAACGAACTAAAAGAGTGTGAAAGCTGCAATTAACTAAACAACTTCTTCAAATGAGGAGTTCAACCAGTTAAGTCTTTTCCCAAATTCACTTTCTGCTATGACATTGTGGACAATTTCCACTTACTAGGCAGGAGAAGGTTAACATTCAAGGGAATGCAGTAGAGACATACCGAGCACTCGGTAGCTACTTGGTACTCGGCCAAATTCTGATCAGATACTTGGCCTATACCGAGTATTTGCAAAAAATTGAATATTGTCTATGACAGATACTAAAATTTATAAAAAAAGAGCAAGCATTATATTCTGCAATCATTTACAATTAAAATTTATAAGTCAAGTTTAAATTTTGAGAATAATGAAGTTTGTAATGCTTTAATGGAATAAATCTTTATTTTAATGTCCCCAAAGTAAATAAAACTTATTTATTAAAAATTATGCAAAAAGGGTAAGTATAGAAAATACGGAATTTTTATATTAAAAATGGATTTTTGCTACAAACAAAAATTAGTTATAAAAAACATAAAAATACTTTTGCTTAAAAAATAAAAGGAAATAAAACAACATTAAAAGCACAGTGCAGGAACACTGCAGACATGTGTTTTGGCGTTACAAGGAATTCCTTTTTCAATGCACAAAATGGGAGCTCATGGATTTAAAGGCATCCAACAAAAGTCGGATTTTTTTGTTGAATGTCTTTACATTCTTTAGCTCACATGTTATGCACTGAAAAAGACGTTCCTTGTAATGGGGGGGGGGGGGGGCAGAAACACGTGGTCTGAAGTGTTCCTACACATTTGTTTTATCTGCTTTTAAAAATTATTTATGTTTGGCGAACTAGAACTATAATTGATTAGTATACAAAGAAACCCCTCTTAACGGACACCCCTCTTATGCAAACAATTTTTAATTCCCCAGTTCCAATGCAAATAACATTATTAAACCCCTGTCCTGCGGACACCACTCTATTGCAGACAAAAAAAATTGTCCTGTTAGTGTCCGCATTAGAGGGATTTTACTGTAATTTGTTTTAATTCCAACTTGATTAATCATACCTTTTATTTATTTATTTTTAATTTTTAAAATTTTTTTTTGTAAAATTTTTGACACAAACAAAATTGTTTATGTAATGTGTAATTAAATTTCAGCAGAAATTTAGTTTTAAAAACTATTATATAGACAAGGAGGTCTATACTACTATTCCAATAAGTTCAAAATTTATCACATGTGTGTCGGTGGTTCTTCTTAAAACATAATTGGTACTTGGTAACTCGACAGAGTAGTGAAAGGCCGAGTACTCGGTAACTCGGTACTTGGCCAAAGTGCTACTCGGTATGTCTCTAGAATGCAGTGTATTGCTAATTCCTCCTCGTACTAGCTCACCCCTTATACTAGTTCTAATACATCTACTGAAAAGAACTTATCTTTTGAAAAAAATAGCCATGAGTGCGTTTCAGCTATTTTTCTCATCATGAGAAGTGGTTATCCCTCTCTATAAGTTCTTCCCTCCTTCCCTCTATATGTCCTTCGCTACTAAAGAAGTAAATAGTAAAAATGGCAACAAGAACTTCCCCAGACATTAAAAATTGAAATAATTGGTTTTTCTACTAGAAATCAAACAAGTAAAAATCAGAACAATAAATGTTAAAAGATGGCTGTTTAACCTTTGAGTTAAACAAAGTGGTCTTTGGGTTTTAAAAAAATCTGTTACACAACATTAAAAGCAATTTGAGATCATCCAAAAACTTCGACAGAAGCGTAAAATGGAGTTAAGCAAAGTTGAGAGATCTAGAGTAGACTGTATTTAAATTTTTGTTGTTAATTTTATTTTCTAAGAATATATAATGATTTGTATAAGATTTTTTCGAAACTTTTCATTTTTATAACAAGCCTTTTTTCTAATAAAAAAGTAAAAGATAGTTTATTTTTAATTCTTGTAATTTTCTGTTTCTAAATCTTAAAGCTGTAGTTACCATGATTAACAGCAAGTTGAGCATTCATGTAGATGGAATTACGGCTATAACAAAAATTTATTTGGTCCCTTAGACTTGGTTATAAACAGACATGACTGTAGATGTTAATATGGTAGTCTATTTTTAATTTGGTATGCAAATCCTTTCCCTCAAAATAAATCAAGCCAAATTGTCTAATAGAATGTGAGATAACCAACTTAAGAAAAATTAATTGTTGAACATTCTGAAGCACATAGCAGTTATTGATCTCATGCACATATTAATCATATACTTCGCAAAGAAATATTTTATGCTATATTTTGTGCATTGAACGCAAACTAATAACCCTATGTGTTTTTATTTTGATGATTATTTTCTTTTCTTAGGGAAGTGAAGTGAAAGCTATTACATATTCTAACATGCAAGTTCATGAAAATGAAGATAAAAGTGAACTCTTTGTGATTGTTGATATTTAAAAGGCAATGTAAAGCTGTGAAATATTTTATTTATAAATATGTATCTAATTTTTCATACTTTTATAAATGAAAATTTTACATTATTAAGTGTTTCATAAATCAAATTTATATTCATGCTTTTTGCAATTAAATATCATTTGCATAGTTATTAATTAAAAGTTTTTCTGTATTTTGCTTTTTCAAACAATTTGCATGACTTATTTGTTGAATAAAGAGCTTGTATGTTGATCTCATCTTGAAATTTTTAAAACTTATTTTCAAAATGTATTCTGATGTTAAGTAATAACAGTAAACATGAGTATATATTTGATGCTTTATCAAATTTTAAGGACCAAAAAAGAAAAAAAGAAAGAAAATTAGGTGTTTATCTTGGCTCTCTGTCAGAAATAGACACACTATAAGTCATATAAATTTCAAATAAAGCATTAAATACAGAGGGTGTTAACACATTTTTGTATCAATCTTGAGTTTTTTCACGAATTTAAATTTATGAAACCAATGACTTGCATCGATGCAATAGTTTAATTCCTCTGCAGCATTAACACTATTCTTTGCTTTAAAATGTCGCTGGGATATAAGCAATAGATCAAAGGTTCTATTTTTGCACTTTACTAAGTGAATTTGCTCTTATTAGATACTAAAAAAATAAATAAATAAAAGATGTGAAAAGCCTGGTTTTAGGCCATTGGTTACGGATTTATTTGAAGAAATTCCAGTTAGGAGAATTTCATTTGGTGTTTATTTTTCCTTGTGTGAATGATGTAACACACTCTTCATCCAGTACAAAGACAAAGTGCATGACACAATGTAGTCATCAAATGAGGTAGTGAGAAGCAAAGGGATGCAAGTGGCAAAATTAAAAATTTGGAGATAACCAGTACAGATGGTAGATGAACCTCTCCTTTGTCTTGGGGCAAGAGATTGTACTAGTAGCTCTGGTAGGTGCTGCTGTACAGCATGATTTAGAAAAAAAATTCAATGAAAGCCTACCTAGGACCTGATTTTCAAATGCATTTTACTCAAAACTTAAAATAGTCCACTTGCACCGCTTTGCTTCTCACTCCCTCAAATGTGCTCAAGGGGTTAGTATCTCAACATACAAAACCTTGGCTAACCTCACTTGATTGAATTTTTTTTCAAAGATTGATATACTAATGGAAAAGGTAAGAAAAAGACTTAAAATATTCCTTCATAAAAAAAGAACAGTTTGGTAAAGGTTGTATGGTTATTAGCGAATTCTATTATAATGGGGATTTTAAATAAAAAATAATTTCAAAACTAACTCTTAATTACTATCAGAGATTTAATATCTATGTTCAAAAAAATCCACTTAGACCAAATAATCTTCAGTCTGTCGTAAGTTCTATCATGATAAAGTACACAAATCATACCCTTCCGCAACTCCAACTTGAGTTTGGAAAACTTATGAAAGCAAACAGGTTGCCAATATAGCGACAATGTTGACTTTGCTTGAGAAAGAATCTACACATTTTACGCCCAAATATCAAGTCTGATTCTTGTTTCACTTGCAGTAACATTCCTAGGTAGAAAATGCGGTTTTAATCCTATGTGTAAATCTTGTAAACCACATCACATAGGAGCAATCTTTGATGTAACCCCATAAAAAAAAATGCATGGAGTTAGGTCTGGAAAAGGTGGTGGCCACGAAAAAAGGCGATTGTCATCATCAAAACCTTGTCCAAAACAACAACCAGGAAGCTTGTAATTGATGAACTTCTGTCAGATAATGAAGGGGTGCCCCATCTTTTTTGAAAATCAATGACAATTGAATAAATATCGTCATAACATGTTACAGTGAGACACAAGAACTCGACTCATATCTGCTGTATCACTAAAGGTTCATATGAAATATTGAGGAAACGAAACTTGTAGTATTTCTTCCTCCAATAAAGTGAACACTTTTGCTGTATTGTAACATGTTTTTTTGATAAGCTTTCCAAACCCTAGAGGGAGTTGTGACATGCCCTGTATCAATTAACTATGATGAAACCAGAATTGCTGCTCTTTTAAATGCCTCTCAACCAAATCCTGTGCTGTCTCTTATGAATTGGATTTCTAACACAAGCTTTTTATAAATGGCATTCCAAAAATTTGGATGTACTCTTGAGAGATTGAAGGAGTGGAAAAGCAAATCAACCTTTATGTTTGAAATAATGCTCTGTTGTCTTGGAAATCAAGACGTAATATAACGTTCATCACATGTGTTATCATATTGCCTCCTATTAGAAAATAAAATTCTTATATTTATATGTACATATCTTTGCAAAAATGTGTTACTTTGTCTTCAAATTTTTTTTATCAATTTAGAATATAGTGAAATCCTCCTATAACGAGTATGAATACAATGGAATAAATTTTTAAGTAACAATTTTTTTCCATTATGTCGTTTCAATTCCATTATCCCAAACACAGTTTTCAGTCCTATGAAGTTTGTTGTAACAGGGAATTATACCGAACACAGTTTAGTCCTTTAAACTTTGTTATAATAGGATTTCATTGAATTATTTTTACATGAACTAGTTTAATCCCTAAGTACTTACAGAATTCATATAAAATCCCAATAAAGAAATTCACTATGCCACACTCTGAAGGACAAATAAGGCAATGTTCATTGCATTGCCATTTATTTATTGATACAAGGTGTTCTGTTTCAACCTGCTTAAACCTCTAATTTCGTAACCCTTAGTCCTAGATGCATGCTTCCAATTGCAAAAATGTTCCAAACAGATACAGAGTTAAGATATTGAAAATTTGAAGCAAAAATAGAAATAAGTCAGAAAATAAAAAATTTTACTTTTTATACCGGCCCTAGGGGACTTACTTTAGGAAAATATTCTCCATTGAAAACTATTACTTACACAAAAAACTTGACACTTTTGTGACCAAATATCAAGAGGATATTCGAGTTTAAAGTTTTAAGGGACCATACAAAAGATGAAATTGAAACTTATCGCCCTTTCAGAGGAATGTGAAGTTGTCAGTAAAAAAACAAAGTATCTATATTTTTCATTGCTGTTCCAAAATAAATGCATATGTTATGCCATGATACATAAAAATTCACCACAAAACTTCGGACAATTTGAAAAACCACACTATATGCACACATATATTTTCAAACCCTTGTTAACCACTATATTTCCCCCCAAAATTTGTAATTGATGGCTAGTATAAGGTGGTGTAAGTCACAAAACGCTGCGTTGCATAGCTCGTTGAATATTGGTCGTACTTTTGTCAAACTTTTTCTACTGGAATGATTTTTCAATGGGGAAAATTTCCCTAAATATAAGTAATGGGACCAAGGACCCCGCATAAAAAGTTATATTTTGTATTTTTTGACTCATTTTTATTTTTTCTTCACACTTTCAATATCTCAACTCTGCATCTGATTTTGAACATTTTTGCAATTGGAAGTATGCATCTAGGACTAACGATTGCGGGAATAGAGATCTTACAAGTTAAAACGGAACACCCTGTATACATGGTGATCACTTTGCATAACGAATGACAAGTTATTTGGAAAAGAGTAGCAATTGTGACTTTTTTTTTTCAAAATTTCAAACTTCAAAGTACTAATTTTATCTCTTTTCTTATTCAATTTAAGCTTTTCATTAACCGTTTTGTAGGGGGTAAAAACCCAGAATGATGAACAACTTTCCTGTTTTCGCTTAACTTGTACGCTATGAAAAACGGACCATCTGTCCTCAAAGTGGGCACTCATTCTGAAGAAAAGTGCAAAGAATCTAACCCCTGGGGAAAACCGGTCTAGGAAGATTGGGAGTGGAGCATTTTGGGCGCCAGGAATATTTGGCCCAATGTTCTTGCCGCCCAATCTTCCCATTTTGGGAGAAATCTCCCTTAAATGCCAATTCACTATTCTTGCACTTTCCAGGAAAAAGTGAAAAACTACAAGCAGATGTCTCTGGAATTGATTTTATTACATAAACTGCCGAGGAAAACAACATTAAAACTCTCTTGTAAGCGAAAATTTCAGCATATCAAGATTGTCGAAAAATAAATTTCAAGATAACAATGGAAAATACATAAGAGTTTATGTAAAATACAGGGGAGATTTTCACCCCAAGATAAGGAGATTCTGGTTATCAAGGTTTGACTGGATCATCATTAAATTCTAATTTTGCAACTTTTGTGCAGTTCTTGCTCAAATAGATATTAATCCAAGTTTCCACTTTCAAAAAACCCATTATATGCAGAGCAAGAAGAAAATTTTTTATACAGTAAAACCTCGCTACAATGATATTTTGGGTACCAAAGAAATATATTGTTGTAGAGGGATATATTGTTATATTGAGGGCCTACATATTTTGGAAATACAATAGAGCATTCCATTTTAATGTTACAGTATACAATATCTAGGTAGAAATGTATTTGGGTGATAGTAAAAATCTTAACAATATTATGTCCCGGGAGCCTATCACAAGGATTGTTTGGCATGCAATTTTATTTCCTTTTTTTAATAGGAAAAAATAACCTTTTCGATGTTATTACCTTCCTATTAAAACAATAACTTTTTTTTCCCCAATAAAAATTTTTGAATACCCAGAAAGTCACTCTTTTAACATACCCCCATTCGTTTCTCAAATTATACTTAAATTATTCAAAAATGTTATATCAACATTCCACAAATTTAATTTGTAGTATTAAATTAAGCATACTTAAAGGTGTATGCTTAAAATTGTAAAATAACATCCTTGAACTAAATTTAATTATTTAAATAATCAAGGAATGTCATTTTAAAGTTTGTCCCCAGATTTCATGTCATTCTCCTGTCCTCCCTAGGAATGCATTCAATTATTATAGATTTAAAAACAGAATTTTTAATTTGTGCTACAATCTTGTTGATTATCACCATTTTGTAGGATTTCTTGAGCATTTTATTAATATGGTTTGCCTGCTGTTCTTACTAAAAATTTTGAAGTTCAAAAATGGGTATGTAACATTTTTAATAATTCTTACAGTTGTGAAAAGGAATAAGTACACAATAAGCAGTAAGTCTTCTCTTGTCAGAGAAAACGGAAAAAAAAGACAAAAGTTGATAAAATAGGATATTTTCCATTATTTGAAAACCAAATTATTGTAATAAAGGGGGGGGGGGTTGAAGATTTTAAAAAATCGTTTTACAGGGGTTTATTGCTGTAGAGAATATTGCAATATTGAGAGACGGATAACATTAATTCCTATGCAAGTTCACCGGACCACGAAATATTATCGTATCGGAGGGATTATCGTTGTATCGGATAGCGTTGTAGCGAGGTTTTACTGTATTAAATGTGACTCGTACATAAGTGGCAACAAACATTTGATAAGTGGGTATTGTAATGCTGAAATTACATGTTTGTTATTTTTGGCCTCGGGAGCAGTAAAAATATGCGTGTGTTGGCGCTTTTGGCGGGGTTTCGTTTTACTGCGGAGGAGGCGAATTGGCGAGGAACTTGCCTGGGTTCCGGGGGAAATGTTTGGGAAGAAGGGACGAAGGAGAATTGTTTTAGTGGGTGTATAAAGCACAGTGCAGTGCAGACGATTCGAATACAGCCCGTATGCCTTGTTGCCTTGAGAAGAATGAGGTAAGGCATTTTTATTAATGTATCAGTAGAAAATGTGCTTTTCGTTGATATTTAAATATTTAGTGTCTTGTTGTGGGCTAAGTCGTATTTGCAACAACATATAGATATTAATTAATTCACTAAAATAAAAGCTAAATAATTATAGTAACGGCCCTGTTTCTTTTCCATTCAAACGAACCTGATAATATAACAAATGAACCTCCATATATAATATATTTCACCAATAGCAATGAAGCCAACATCACCACATATGGTGCCGATGTATCAAGCCTTTAGAGCTGTTGTAGAATGGAAACATAATTTCGTTTGAGGATTTTCCATATATTTATAAAATTGCTAATGCCTCCAAGAAAGAAAATGACCACAACGGTTGGATCCCCACGAAGAAATGACAAATCCTTCATTATAAATATTGATCCTTATGAAGGCGATCCAGAAACGTTGGATTTCTTTACAGAACAAGTGCAAGACTTAATAGATCTAAATGGCTGGTCTGAGAAAAGATCCATGTTATTTTTAAAGAGTAAATTGAAAGGACCTGCACTGAAATATTTCCTGGAATCCCCACAATTACGAAACACTTCATGCGTTAAAATGGTGATTAAAGCATTAAAAGAATTCTTTTCACCTCCCTCACAAACTACAAATATATCCCAGTTTAATAACATCCAACTGATGTCAGGTGAATCGATGAAAAATGTAAAACACAGAATAGACTCTTTAGCATCAAAAGTATTCTTGTTTGACGATCAACAAGCTCTAAACGAAGTAAAATTTCACAAGTTTATGTCAATAATTCCTAATGAAATTAAAATTAAATTGCTCAAAGAAGATATCAATGATTACGAAAAGGCTGTGAACAGAGCACAACAATTACAGGAAATCACAAAACAAAGGAATCCAAACAGCACTTACCACAGAGAAGATTTACACATTAACGCCCTGACTGAAGAAATAAAGGAATTGAGAAAAAAAAATGATATGAATGAAAAAAATGAAATAAATCAGATATCCTATCAAAACCAACCCGTTACCAATACTGAGAGAACAAGAAATCCGAGACGCCCGGAACGCCATCAAAAACAAACTAATCATCCTTATAATAGAAATAGTAGAAGTCAAATTCAAAATCAGCGAAGAAATTCTAAGCCTGGTATAGTTTGTGTATTTTGTGGACGCCATGGTCATTATATGAAGTTTTGCTATGAATATAAGAACTCAATTTTAAAAGTAAACCGAAATTGTAACGATCGCCTCGGCACAGGAGAATTCCAACAGAGCCATTTTGCGCGAAACACCCGAAGGAATTTCAGAGAGCCGTTGGACCCAGAGGCTGAAACTTTCACCCCTCGTAACCACCCAAACTCCAAGAGGGAAGAGCAGAGGTCAGCGTTGTTTCTTCCCCCCCAGTAAATTCTGCTCCCACAAGAGAAAAAGTCAAACCGTTGACAGAGTCGAAAAAGAGAGAAAGCGAAACGTTAAAATGTAGTACATCTACGTAAACTGAAAATGCGAGTGCCGAAGGGGATATTGGAACTGCGTCGTCCTCACACGGATGCCTTCCGTTAATCAGTGTTTCGTTTAGACATTATTCACGCGCATTTCTAATTGACTCAGGTTCTTCTTTAAGCTTAATGTCAACATCATTGTTTAATGAAATTAAAAATGAGGTACATTATAAGTATGTGTCCAGAAATGTTAAAATACGAACTATAAACTCAAGCATATCATTTTCAGCTTGCGTTAATATATCTTTTAAATTGGGAAATAATCATTGTAAAAATATATTTTACATTGTAGACTTTTCGATGTCGTCTAAATATCGTGGTATTATAGGATATGACATTTTGTTAAAGAATAATATAACTTTCGCACCAAGAGATAATATTATAACATTCAAAGGAAAAGAAATTCTGCTAATTACAAATGAATGTATCGAATCCGAGAAAACAGGAGACATAATTAATCAAGTGGAAAGCATGGCAAAGCGTACCCTACTAATCATGACATGTTAATTAATACTGTGAAATTAAACAGAAAGATTATTTTGCAAATACAACAGTCTTGTGTGGCATCGGCTTCTTGTGTTATGGTTGATAATATCAATGACAATGGTTTAATTTTCACTCCTAATATCAAAAACAAGCATGTCATTTCTCACGAATCTATTTTTGAACCTAAATATAATAAGAAATCTAGGCAAGAACAAACACATATGAATTTCCACATTTATATTGAGAATACTTCAAGTAAACCTATACATATAAACAAACACACGAAGATGGGAGAAATTTATCAAGTCGATGAAATAAAAGAAACTATGAAAGAAAACTTAACCGAAGAGGAAATGAATTTTATTTCCGCGTCAGAAAATATTACAAAATTGAGAAGCTGAATTTTATACAAACTTTTCCAGTAAAAGTTTTGCCTTTCCTGATTCCACATGCCCTGAGAAATGAAGCAAAAAGACAACTTGAAGAACTACAGGAGGCAAACATTATTAAACGTACAATTTCAGACTTTTTGGTACCACTCTTATTAGTACGTAAGAAGAGTCAAGATGGAAAAGCTAAATTTAGACTTACTCTCGATCTTCGGCTAATAAACTCTATGATTACACACACACCTTATCCGATTCCAAAAATATACACAATTATTTCAAATGTCGCCAAGTTTAAATACTTGACAACCCTAGATTTATCACAAGCATATCATCAAATTGATCTGCCGAAAGAATATCAAAATGTTTTATCTTTCGCGACCCCTTTCAGAACTTTCTGCTACCGTAGATTACCGTACGGTTTACGTTCTGGTGGGTCATTTTTCCAACATCTGATGGATTTAATTTTAGAAGAATCTAAGTTACAAGACACGTACACCTATATGGATGACATAATTGTATGTGCCCGTACATTTCAAGAATTTACGCAAAAGATCACAACATTGTTGGATACTTTAATTAAATTTAATATCACCCTTTCGCCTAGCAAGTGTGAATTTTTCAAAGAGGAAATCAATTATTTAGGTTTTCGAATTAATCAAAACAAAATCTTTCCTGTCCAATCAAATATCATGAAAATTAAATCGTTCCCATCTCCTAACACAAAGAGACAGTTAAAGACATTTATAGGCGTCTGTGGATATTACAGACATATGATCCCATATTTTGCAACTTTAATACAACCATTGATTGATTTAACAACTAAGAAAGCAAATTTTGAATGGCTTCCAGAGCACGAAAATATATTTAGAAAGTTACAAGAATTCTTTTTCAAACAACCTTTTATCCAGCAACCGGATTGGTCAAAGACTTTTGTCCTAAACACCGACGCATCAAAAGTAGCTATTTCGGCAGCTTTGATGCAAAGTCATGATAATTACTTACTACCGATTGCGTTCTTCTCAAAGAATCTCTCCAAATCCGAAAAGAGATACCCGGCACTACAGCTGGAACTCATGGCATTAGTGAAAGGTGTAGAAGCTTTTAAATATTATCTCTATAATACTAAGTTCATCATCCTTTCAGATGCCAAGGCATTAGATAAATACGGGAAAACTCAAACCCAGCAGATATAACCACTAGATGGTTAATGAAGTTGAGTGAATATCATTATACGTTTAAACATCTACCTGGAGTGAAAAATTTGTTTTTGGACTTTTTGTCCAGATTGCCAATAAAAGCGAACAACATTACAGATATTACAAAAGATCCTCAAATTATAAAGGATAACTCAGCTGTTCACATTTTGAATGATTCAAACGACTTACTACCTGATTTTTCATGTGAGTACCAAGATGAAAATATAAACGCAATTCACGCTTCTGATGAAAACACCCAAGAAAAGAGCAAAGAGATATACCAAAATCATTTCGGACAAAAAGAAGAATTTACTGAATGATTTTCAGCATGTTCTAAACATCATCGGATCAGAAAATCAGAATGATCCATTGTTAGAAGTGACAAAAGAGACTATTTTAAAAGAACAACTAAAAGACGCAGAACTGTCAATAATATACAATAATATTATTAATAGGGTTGAGAAAGAAAATCACAAAATTTATTGACCCTATCAAAAATTATTGACCCTGTTTCAAAATTACTTATGTATATAAAGAATCCAGAAGATCAAGAAAATATATCGCTAAAAATTGTAGTTCCACAGTCTTTAAAATTTAAAGTGCTAAGAATAGCCCACATTTCTCACCTTGGAGTAAGAAAAACTTACCAGAAATTAACAGAAAAATATTATTTTAAAAATTGCTACAGCCAGTGCGTGAATTTTGTGGCTTCATGCGAAATCTGCATTTTGAGTAAAAACCGAGTAATACCTCAAGCACCTTTACAATCAGCAGACCTGCCAAAGAGAAATTCTGTTCTTTGCGCAATGGATCTGGTTGGACCTTTTTCAAACAATTGCCATATTTTAACAATTATAGATATCTTTTCAAGACATCTTGAATTGTATAAATTACAGTCAACCACAGCAATAAATGTGGTTAACAAGCTTTTTCAGTACATTTGCACGCATGGAAGACCAGAATCGATTTTGGCAGATCTTGGACCACAATTTTCTAGTGAAGTTTTCGACAAGTTTACGCAAATATTTGGCGTATACTTATCCCATATTTCTACCGGACCATCCTTCGAGTAATGGAATTTGTGAGAGAGTCAACCAAAGTTTAAAAGGTTCAATAACTGCTCTGGAAAAGGAAGGTTTTTCCTTTGATCATGCAATGCACCTTCATAAAGTTATATACAATTCCTCCATCCACAGTACAACTGGTTTTTCCCCAAATGTTGTTCATTTCGGACATGCTTTATCTTCACCTTTTGATACATTTAACAGTGACTATCTACTACCTATAGATATAGACTTTAATTTGCATAAAATTTTTAAGCAAACTCAAGAAGTGTATGCACAAGTATATGACAACTGTTTTCAGAAGAAGCAAATGCAAAATGAAAGACAACACCGTAAAGCGAAATTACGAGTGTTGAAAAAGGGAGACATTGTTTACATAAAATCGAAACAGACCATCAAGCCTGGTCCTTACCAAATTATTGCACAGAAGTCACCAGTTACCTATCAGATTCAATATGCCGAAAACCCGGCAGCAAAAGTGTTCCTGATACATATAGACTGTTTACTATTGGTACCCCCACGTCAATCTGATCTTCATCCCAACCCCCAGCAACCCAATGACAATAGCAGTGGTAATAATTCCTCTGAAGTTCTAATTTCAGGGTACAACCTAAGGAGAAGGAATTAGACGCATGGAGAAAAAGATTAAAACGTATTCTGAGTGGCCATACGAATAACGTTTGCCTAGCCGGACTGCGGGCAGTCTAGTGAGGTTTTGAGTCATTATCTCTATCTTCCTTGGGATAGGTAATATAGGAATTTACTACTTTGATAAATTAATCATCAACAGGACATTTGTGACATTTTCGGACTGTCATGAACATCTAGTTTTTGTTCTTCTGTTATTTATCAATTCTTTGCAAAATTTTTCTCATTGGGAATTGTTATATTTTCTTACATGTGTTTATATATTTATAAAATTCAGGGTTTTCATGTAAATGGTTCACAATACTATTGTATTTTTAAGAATATGGTACATGTGCCAATCGGTATTGTAACATGCGTATGAACTAATAAGGTATTAGGAATTTGGTTTCATTTTGCAATGTTAATGTCCTATTGAATTAGAATCAATATTTTTTTGTGTTTGAAATGTGTCATCATATAGATATTATTTCAGATTTTACGTTGAATTTGTCACGCTAATCAATTGTTTCTTTTATTCTCCTCCAATGCATGCATATTTACTACCTTTGTAGCATTTTTCTCTCTTACTTTCCTCACGAATTTTGTTGCCTTTTATACCAAATATGTGAGCTCACTGGTATTAAATACTATGTGTACATGTATATTTTGTCTCCAGGTGTATGTTAACTATTTTATGTAATATATTCCGTATACTAGTATAATTCTATGTATTTATAATTATATATATCAATTAGGGTATAAAAAAAAAATCCGAAGGTACAACAAGGTATTAAATTAATTGTGGTAAAGGTGAACATATGAAAATTTTTGTTTATGTAGTATCGTGTTTTTATGTGGATTTACGGTGGATCTTTCAGTTGTAATGAAAAAAAAAAAAACACACAGCTAGATAAAATGTGATGAGATTGGTTATGAATATTGAATATGTTGAGGTATGTTTGGAACAAAATGTATTTCAATCGCATTATTATGTTATGAAATGGATAAAAACTTCAGAGACACAATTAGTATTTGATCATATTGCTGAGTTTGATTTGCCAATTTTTGAATGAGTGAAAGAGTTCAAAATACAATAGGTGAAGTGCATGTATGTAAAGTTATATGTATATTACGTTTTTATACCAAGGTTATTGTTTTTTTTTTTTTAATTTTGTGCAAATATGTTGTTTTTGAATGTATTTATTCCAGGAAAATGTAAGTTCAAGATAGGGAAAACTTGTATTATAACTGTGTATTATTATTTGATAATCAAGAACTAAGTATTATACGACATGTTTCAAGTACTGATTGTAAACAAATGATTTTTATTTCTTTCTTCAACTGTAATAATTGGTACTTAGCCCATGGGATGTTCATGTTTCTATCCTTTTAAAAATGTTTTTGATTGTCGATTTGCACAATGGTTAGATGATCATGTAGCTGAATTCATTCTCTCTTCTCTGAAAGGCATTTCCTCGCTATTTTTCCTTAATATCCACAGTGATAGCTTTGGTAATTTTTTTTCAAAAAAAAAAAAAAAAGTGTGGAAAAAGGGAGAATGTAATGCTGACATTACATGTTTGTTATTTTTGGCCTCGCGAGCAGTAAAAATATGTGTGTGTTGGCGCTTTTGGTGGGGTTTCGTTTTACTGCGGAGGAGGCGAATTGGCGAGGAACTTGCCTGGGTTCCGGGGGAAATGTTTGGGAAGAAGAAGGGACGAAGGAGAATTGTTTTAGTGGGTGTATAAAGCACAGTGCAGTGCAGACGATTCGAATACAGCCCGTATGCCTTGTTGCCTTGAGAAGAATGAGGTAAGGCATTTTTATTAATGTATCAATAGAAAATGTGCTTTTCGTTGATATTTAAATATTTAGTGTCTTGTTGTGGGCTAAGTCGTATTTGCAACAACATATAGATATTAATTAATTCACTAAAATAAAAGCTAAATAATTATAGTAACGGCCCTGTTTCTTTTCCATTCTAACGAACCTGATAATATAACAAATGAACCTCCATATATAATATATTTCACCAATAGCAATGAAACCAACATCACCACAGGTATGAAGACATTTATTGTTTTTCTTTTAAGTAACTTGAGATTTCAAAAAACATGTAAGTAATAGAATTTACTCTTTGCAAAGTTATCAATATTATTCTATTTAAAAAATTACTGAACACAATTTTATAAATTCAATGAGATGCATAACTTGAATGAATTTATTTTAAGATTTACGTGTTTGTGATGCTGGCAATTTTTATGAAAAAATAGCTAGACAACAATAAAAATTTTTTTACATCAAACTAAGTGTTAACTATAAAAGTCTCAAAATTTTGTACTTTTGTGTTCAAAGACACAAATGTATTTTTCTTTTTAAGCATTGTTTATGTTTGAAAACGCTACTACTTTGAATTTTACTACAGCAGAGCTCCAATTACCCAAATTGCTAATCATCTGAATCATATTTAGAAAGAGAATTCTGCCTCCGAGCGCTGTTGTCCTTCCCTCAGCGAAGCTAGAGTTGGCGTAGCTATCATTGGTTTTTAATGTGCAGCACTTATATTTATGCTTAATATGTAACAGTTGCCTTTCATTCAATTAATTAAAGGGCCATTTCACAGTATTTTGTCTGAATGTAGAGTCAACAACACTTTTTTTACTATAATTATTTAATTTGTACTTAGATTGACACATTGTTTTATTTTAAACTTGTGTGTTGGTAGGATTAATTAAAAATAAATTTTTGTGTTAATCAAACTGTATAGTAAATAGTTATGGGCAAAAGTGTCATGTTGCATCTCTACATTTAGATAAAATACTGAAATAGCCACTAAAGCTGTTTTTCTTTTAAAATGTTTTTCTCCCATTTTTAACATACATACAGTTTTCAAAAAAATAGACCCTTAATTCAGAGAAAATACAATTATCCAATTTTTTTATTATTATACAAATGGGGGTCCCAATTGATTCAGATAATTACAGTTCTTCTGTACTTAATTTTGATTTCAAAATATATGTACTTATAAAAATACAACTATAATAATGTTTAAAAAAGATTGATTGCTTCAATTTTGTGCACCAAGTAATAAACTTTTTTTTTTTTGAAAAATAAAATTAGCATTAAAGTATAAAAAATTTATTTTGATCTCGTAACAACATACAATTGTTTCTTCAAGGACTTTGTTTGACATGTTTCAAACAATCATAAGTAATTTAATGGTTTAATGATAAGAGTCCATCATGATCTAGTTCACTTCATGAAGCAGGCAAGGAAATTTTAAATGCACTTATGATGGAATGCTAAAAGCAGAGAAACAAATAGTGAGTACTTAAACAATACTAATTACATTATAAATAGCAAATACAGTCAACGCTCTTTAGAACAACCTCCCATTTCCCATTACTGCGACTATTGGATTGAAACCTATTTGCTGTTCCATACATATGTTATTTTTATGTCCATTAAAACGTCCAAACTGGGTCGTTCATTCAAACAATTTCATGTTTCTAAATATAAACTTTTCTATTGAAAGGGGCTATTTGATGATGAAAAGTTCATGTGCTTGTGAGAGAGCTCCTGCCCTTTGTTTGCATTCCTATTGGTCCTTTATTTATTTAGAATTTTCTCACTGGTGTTTGGTTAATCCTCTATTTTTATCTTTTAAGCTGTTTGCTTATCTGCTCTTGGCTTTTGTCGAATGACTTTTCATCCATAAGCTCATTACTTTTTGCATTGATAAAGGCGTGAGAAATGTCTGTTGTCTGTATTAACAAAATCTATGGATAGTTGGCGCATACAGACTCATGTTCCTGAGTATCACGTTATTGAACTGAAGACTGTTGGCAGGCGCCTACAAGAAATAAGGCTAATTTTACTGCCACGAAACCACTTATCAGAATGTCAATTTTTGTGGCATGAAAAATGGCTGTTGTCTCTATTAACAAAAGCTGACAATAGTTGGTGCATACAGACTCATGTTCTTAAGCATAACGTGTTTGAATTGAAGACTGTTGGCGTTCCTCTACAAGACGCAGCCAGTTGTCAAAATGGAAACGTTGTTGGAGCAAAGTTACGCTTTATTCGCGTAACTTTGCTCCAACAACGTTGGATGTTATGGGTTGGATGTTTGGTTATTGGTTGGATGTTTGGTTGGTTATTGGTTGGATGCATGGTTGGATGTTTGGTTGTAACAGACTTGTTTTTGTCTGAAAAAATCAGCATTGGAGATCTTTGTGATATGATACATGAATTTTTTTAACAATGAAGGCAAGGTTTAGAGGCAGTAATTTTTGCTGGCATAAAGCTTTTAAGGAAGGCAAGCAGAATATGGAAGATATTGAACGAGAGGGACAACCTTCAACGTCCATGAAAAAGACAATGATTAACACTGCTGCTATTATTATCAAGATGAATCTCAGAATTATTTTACATCAGTCAGTTCTGGCTGTTTCTTCAACTTAAGATACCATCACGAGGCAAACATTTTGAAAGCAACAAAGCAAGTCTAAAGCCTTTAGAGGCGGCTTTGAAATAGTTCTCACAAACTTAACGTTCACAAGCTTTTAAGACGTCACAGAACGTTGGAATAAATACATTTAGTCCTGCAGAAGTTTTTCTTAAAAAAACCATGTAAATTATGACGATTAAAGTTGTTCTGTATTTCTATAAACTTCATCTTATTACTTATTAAACAGCCCTCTTACATCAGGGGACACTGGTCCATTCTGTCTTTCTAGGTGTAGGTTCAGCACTGCTATCTGGGGTAGGAGTTGTCCTAACTTTCCTAATACTTTGAAGTGTGTCCTAAAAATTCAACATTTTCAGCATTTTATCCTGCATTTTTGCAGAAAAAGAGAAAGATCCTCATAATTTTTTGAAACTTTATTTTTACTAGTCTTGTTTACTTACTTAATACATCTCAAAATTTTTATTGAAGTACATGCGGCATTTGCATGTGGCAAAAAACATTTGTCTGTGAAAAAAGTGGTAAGATGTAGCTTCAGTGGATTTGTCACAGCAATCTGAGCAATTGAAATGGTGAACAGTAGACTAGAAAATTAAAATTTTCAGTTTGTATCGAATCGACTTTCAAACCGCCTCGCTATAATTAGTAGTAGCCCCTTTATGTAGGACTTAAGTCTTTATAATTTTTGATGTCTTCTCCTAAACTTCCTAATAAAGCAATTATCTCCGAAATTTTAATCAAAACAATGAAATTCCCTAAAAAAGGGATTACTTAGAACTTTGGAAAAAAGAAAATTATCTAGTGAAATGGTTGTGATCGCAGAAACAAAACCTTTTAGTGCATGAGAGTGAAAGTTGTATTTGTACGATCATTTTTGAAGCATTTCGTTTTCTTTTCCCTTTTTAAAACTTTTATTTCCGAAAAAAATTGTAAAACATCTGCTTTTTTCCGAATTTCCTGAATTTTTACTTGTTGCGCGGAATATTCATTATCGTGTATGAGAGAAAACAAACATGCCTTGTTCAAATGCTTTTTTTTTCACCAAAAGTTGTAGATTTCGGGTCCCCTTTATGGCTTAATTTAAGAACTCTTTTCAAAAATTTAAAAAATCCCTTTAAGACTTGAACTTTTGCTATGAAATTAAATCATGCAAAATCTTCCTAATTTTATGCATCAGTCTCCCTAATTTTCATCCTTTAATTATGCAGCTATAAGCTGCTTTTTAAAACAATAATTTTACTTTTTGAATGCTGTATAAACACTTTAATTTAGGAACAAAGAAACATTACCATTCATTCATTTTCAATCTGACACTTTAGTTTTGAACTGGTAAAAGTGGACATTCTTCAATATGATGCCATTTTGAAACACTGCTTTGAAATAATGTGCAATGAACGAATTGAAGGTCACAAATAAATAACTTTTTTACTCAAAATGATAATAAGTGTGTTTGCCATTGTGATTTTTATTAAGAGTTACTTTAAAAGAATGTAATTTTTGTTAAGCGTTAACATTGTAACAAATTTTGTAAATAGCAATTATTTTTATGATTAATTTGTTGTAATCTAGCTAAATTTGGCATTTATTCCATTATCTTTCATCTAAAATTGTCTTAGTAACGTAACCTGTAAATAGTTTCTCGTAATGAATATACAAGCCTCTTACATTCGAATGAAGAATATGGACCTTCCATTTCTGCACGCTACGATTTGTGAATGGAGTTAAAAGAAAACATCAAGAAGAATTTCGAATTTTGTGGCAACTTCTGTAGAGAGAGGATTTATAAATAGCCACAGCTGAAGGCAGGATGAGTTAGTCTCATTTTAGTTCTTGCTTTGGAAAGTGCGTTTTAGCCTTGCGCTGTGTTTTTGTGTATTTGGATGTAAATACGTGTGCGATCGTTGAGTTTATGGTGCTAATTGATACTTGCCTAATTGTTACGGTTAATTTAGCAGTCGTTAATGATATTTCTGGTACATAGTTGTAAATAAATCACCTGTGTTTTCTCAAGAACTGTGTCGTCATTCAGAAAGAAAGTTTGAAGTTGCATCGAACCCGTAACAATATTTATACTAGCTAGTTACTTTATGTTCTCTCTACATAGTTTACATATGTACATATAGTATCTCATCAAAAATAAATAAATAAACAAACAGTGTAAAGATCTCTTGCTTACATATTATTTTCCACTTGCTAATTTGCTTAATAACTTGTGTCCACATAAAAAGGTGAAAACACCTAATCCTAAGAGGTATTTTAATGTTGAAAACATATTCAGATGCATCCAGAAACAAATGAAGAGGGAAAATATGGCTGAAAATATAAACATATAAGTATTAGTACTTTTTTCTTTGACATCATGATTTTACAACTAACAATCTTGAGAACTATCTAGAAGTGGAATATTATTAATTTAATGCAGGGTTGGCCGGATTGGACCCAATTGGGTTGGACCCAACGGGTTTTTTTGAAAAAACCCATTTAAAAAAACCCATTATTTAGCCCACTTTTGGGTTTTTTTAAAGTTTCTGAGAAGTTTTTTAAAAAAATTAATTAATTTAAATACTTTTACAATTTAAACTTCTTTTTTATTTGTTCTGCACCACAGACAATGGACATAAAAAATGAATTTTGAACTTTAATAGCATTTAACTCTTAACGGCATTAAAAAAATACTTCAAAGATTAATAAATATATATTTAACTTTTTTCTTTAACTGGTCAATAAATAACTCAAATTATCTTGACTAAGTCCTGTCACTTCTTATTTTCTCAATAGTTGTAGATTGTACAGAGGAAACTACTCTAGCAAAAAGACTTTCATGTGGATTATTTTCGGAAACCCAACATGTCACAAATCTCGAATAAACTAGGTATATTTTTTAGAAATTAACAGGCTTTACAAACAGTCGGACGGAAAACGGAATAGGATGTACAGTATTTTCATTATCTTACGAAAAAGTTTTAATATTTCTTACTCTGTATACAGAAATAGAAAAACAGGCAACATAAAATTCAAAGAAATGTCTTGATTAAGCTGGAATTCAGTAAATAGGGATTTAAACTACTTGAGCTCCTACAGTAGTTTTGCATAACAAAATGAAATACAGTAAAGTAAAATGCAAAAAATAACTAAATAAATAAATAAGTAAATAAAAAATGTAGTAATTAAAAATGAACAATAGAGTTTATCACTCAAGAAGTAACTCTGCCGTAACTGTTGGTAATCATGGAAACTAAAAAATCTGAAACTTCACCATTCTTGGGTTTCGTCGTCTTTTATACTTTTCTTCAGAAAACGCTGAATTTTAACTAGTTTTCCAGCTTTTTTTACCCCAAGAAAACTTTTGCACTTCGTCCATATACTTACGCTACAATATGCTACAAGTCCCCCACATTTTCTTTAAAAAAAGTCAAAAAAAACCCCACATTTCTTTCAAAAAACCCATCTTTAGTTGGGTTTTTTTGGGTTTTATTTAAAAAAACCCAAAAAACCCTGGGTCCATGGGCTTTTTTTAAAAAAACCCGGGTTTTTGCCAACCCTGATTTAATGACATAAAACTATTTTAATATTATTGAATAGTTAGAAAGAACACAAAATAATTTCATAATTTATGCCTCTCAAGAATAAAGACTGCACCAACACAAAACAATGAACAAAAAATATAAGTTTACAGCAATACTTAGTAAGAACTATGCAACAAGTAAAATTCTATAATGTACTTGAATAAAATATTAAACATGAAGCTAACAAAAAGCATCGATAAAAAAAAAAAAAATCAAATAGCTCTTTTTCATTTAAAAAAAAAAACAAGATTTTATAACCTAGTCTGACAAATGTGTGAAACCGTAACTAGAATGAACCAAATAGTTGCCAAAAAAGTTCTTTAGGGAACTCAGTACAGATACCAAAACATAGGCTGATGCCATTGCACCACATACCCATACATACAGGTATTTAGTAGCTCTACTTTTTTATTGATGAAACGGTGGTCTTCAACAAACTCTTATTGAAATATTATGAAGGAAATTGAAAAAATACATAAATCTATGTTGATTTATACTTTTGAAATTCCTTACCTAAGAGCCCAAGATGAAAACCTGCTGCATACAGAGAACATGGGAAGTTTGAAAGATTGGCACCTAATCTGATCCACTGTAATGAAATAATAAAAACAGAGTTCAAAAATTACACTTTAAACGTAAAAAAAGCTTTAAAAGAAGAATATACAGAAGTTAAAACAACATTTGCAGAAAATAAGGATACAGTACAACCTTGTTTATCCAGACTAACTGGGACCGAGGCAATCCGAACGATCGAAACTCCGGATATTTCAGGTATTTATGACAAAAAGTCATTTTGTAGCAAAATTAGTGATGTGGATCGGGTAAATACCCAGCGGGTAGGTGAATATTTTTTGGGTATTTACCCAAGGCCTGGGTCAATACCCAAAAACTGGGTATTTTACAAAAAAATGCAAAAAGTGAATGGGATTTTTTTTAAAAATAAAACTGACACATACATATGTATAACACAGTTTATAATATTTTTTTTATAGAAAGACTTGATGAAATTATGAAAGAAACATATCGTGGACCAAAGAATCTTTCTTTTCAAAGTCATAATTGGAGAAGTATAAGCAATTCAATGATGAACTTCAGAATTTCAAAATCACATACTAGATTAGTCATATGCAAAATGGAAAAAAAAAGGAAGCATGAGGGATGTTTGGAAGAATAAACAGAGAAATTATTAAGACTGATGCTATTCATTTATTTTATTGCTGTTTAAGTGATAACGTGGCAAAAATAGAAACAATTTTCACATTAGTAAGCAAAAAAAAAAAAAAAAATCAAAATATTGTTTTCTGTTGCCTTGAAAATTTGCATTTTCTCCCCGGTACTTCATGATAAAGATGTATTCAAACTATTTTTAATGCACGGAATTAGTGATATAGGGTGGGAAGGTAAATATTTTTTGGGGTATTCATCCGAAGGCAGGGCAAATCCTCTAGTAATTGCACATTTTGCAAAAAAATTTTGGGTGGTATCAAAAGGTGATTTTCTTTTTAAAACATAAATTGTAAAATGAAAGATTAAAAAAAAAATTATGTATCATAGTTTTTTAATTAAAGGCTTAATGAAATCTTAACTGTCAGAATTTAGAATGAACTATTCTAAAACTTAAATGGGGTGTTTGCTTTTTTTTTGTAACACGTTAAGCTTTTTACTTTTGTAGAATTACTTTTTATATCTGAAATTTGGCTATCAACATTGAGTAGGCATGTCCAACACATTTAATGTAAATATCATATCAGATTGCTAAGTTTTTTCACACAATAATTCTTTAAATATGTGATCAAAATACAATTTTTGGGCAAAAATTTGTTTTGTATATGGTTGGTTATAGATACATAGTGGAATACATACAGAAAAGTATTTTAGTTGAATATACATTTTTGAAATAAATACCCAGGTAAATACCCATTTTGGGTATTTACCCAGGTATGTACCCTGGGTATTTACCCATAAAAATAAATACCCGGGTATTTTACATCACTAAGTAAAATTATATATTATTGTTCAAAAGACATTTAAAAAATATCAAAACATTTTTTACATTCTTTTTAACAACGAATTGGTCTACTGCAGCAGTTCCTAACCATTCTGATTGTGCAACGCACCAGTTTTGCAGAAAACACGATTGAGGCCCACTAACTACTATACATTACTTGCACAGCCAAAATTTACTTTCTGGGGGGGGGGGGAGCAAGGAGGAGCATTTTCAACTTGGAGCTTGAAGCACTAGTTTCTTTGGCAATTTTCAGTTAAGAAGTTTCTGATTCCTTAGATTTCATCTTCAATTATAAGGGAAAATTCCTAAGAAATATTAAAATTTTAATTTAAAGTTCCTTATTGGTGATGAGCCAGGGAGAGTTTCCGAATGCCGGGATATCTAATAAGTGAATTTTTGCAAAAAACGGAAATGAATACCCAAAGATTTATCTTGGTTCAGATCCTTGACCAGCGTTAATGGCCCCATAACAAGCTGTTACATGGATTGGGAGCCGCTGGTCTACTGTCTTCTCTGCTTCAAACACCTGTGTCGTTTGAATAAAGCAGTCAATATCAATATCAAGTACAGGTAAAGTAGTGTTTGTTTAATTACCAGAACTGGTTGTACAAACAATGCTGGGGCTGTATATTTAATGTAAGCGAGTGTTCGGCATACTTAGAGTCAGCACGTTCTTAGTTATAATTTAAAATTATGTATTTGAACCTTTTTTTTAAGCTGTAAAATTGATTCCGATAAACAAAGTTCTACTGTATGTCTTCCAGTAGGACAGCCCAGCATTAGAACAAATTTGAATTTTGAAGAATAAGAAAATTTCTTTTGTTGAAACCGATATTTAGTTGCATCAGTATTTGTTGTAACACAATTACACTATAAATTAAAATCGACATCAGAACTTACCATGATTAGCAAAAGCAGTAATGGAACCAAACATAGGCCAGAAAAGGTATTGGAAACAAGAGAGGAAGGACGTTTTTCTTTTTCACGAAACAAATGCTGTAAAACAATATAAAGTTTCAAAAATTAAGCTAAAAATACATCTGAAAGCTTTAGAATATTTTTAACATGACACATTTTCAATTCATAAACAAATTTTACACAAAAGAACTAATTTTAAAACAGGCCAATACAGTCAAACCTCATTAGCCTCAACTTGACTTAACACAAAATTAATGTAATTACCTATCAGATAAAGCTAAAAATAAGTGCTAAATCAGTTGCTTAAGACAAAGATGATTTAGAAGAAATCCTGCTTAAGGCAAAAAGCAAATTTTTGAAGTAAAAAAAATAAATATTTGGAATCATATGGAATTTTACAAAACTTGCCTGCAATTGCTCAGTATGATTTTTGATAAAGTTATGAATTGAGTAACTCAGTATGAAGTTATTTGCAAAAGATACCTTACAATTCCTAGCTTATTGGAGAATAATTAAAATGCAGCTCATTTGGCATCAATATCATTTTAAGGTTTTATGATATTCAGCTGGAATTCTTTTTAAAAGTTAGCAAATCTATTTGGCTATGACATTTTAAAAGGGCTAAATTGTTACCTTTTGCACATGTATACAGGGTGGCGACAGGAACTGTGAAAAAAAGTTCCCTTACTTTTCCCTGATTTAGTTCACCAAATTTCCCTGATTTACGTTACCAATGATAATGGTTTTCTTTCTTTGCTCTACTTGAAATCCATTGTATGTTTGTATAAAATGCAGTATTTTAAACTTTTTTTAAAGTTGTGTAAAGTTGATGAACTAAAGATGTATTTTAAAAAGATGCTACTTTTTTAACAAAATCGTAAAAAAAAAAAAAACATATCAAGTCAATTTTTTTGGGAAAAAAACCCATAAAACAGTAGGGTAAAGACCCCAGTAATTGGCACTTTAAGAGTTTGTCCTTAAACTTACCTCTGTTTTCAGTACTTAAAAAAAAAATACTCTCTTGCAAAATATTTTTGTATCAAAGAGTGCACATCTGTGCATCTATTTGGTTTACTAAAATCAAAAATATTTGAATCGATACTTTAATAAAAATATCCATATAAAAAGTTACCAAAATCACCAGTAATTGGCACTTGATACCCCAGTGTATGACACCTTGTGATCCAATAATTGGCACATGTTAATAGAACTGGAAAAGCACTTTATTTTTTACTTTTAAATTACATACAAATTTTATCATCATAAGAAACATGAGTAATGCTAACATAAAGTAGGTAATCTTTACTAATAATAAAGCAGAAAGTCTCTCTGTCGGGATCTCTGTCTGTCAGGATCTCTCTCTGTCCGGATCGCTGTCTGTCAGGATCTCTGAGACGCGCATAGCGCCTAGACTGTTCGGCCGATTTTCATGAAATTTGGCACAAAGTTAGCTTGTAGCATGGAGGGTGTGCATCTCGAAGCGATTTTTCGAAAATTCGATGAAGTTCTTTTTCTATTCCAATTTTAAGCCCATTTTTCATATAAATTTGATAATACGGGGAAGAATGTGTTTATCTTTCTTCTTCTTTATCTTTACTAATAATAAACATGGAAGTTTCTCTGTCTGGATCTCTCTCTGTCCAGATTGCTCTCTGTCTGGATTTCTGTCTGTCTGTCTGTATCTGTGTGACGTGCATAGTGCCTAGACCATTTGGCCGATTTTCATGAAATTTGGCACAGAATTAGTTTATAGCATGGGGATGTGCACCTTGAAGCGATTTTTCGAAAATTCGATTTTGTTCTTTTTCTATTCCAATTTTAAGCTCATTTTTCATATAAATTTGATAATATAGGGAAGAATTTGTTTTCTTTATCTTTATCTTTACTAATAACAAAGCTGAAAGTATCTCTGTCTGTCCGCTGTTCGGATTTTCATGAAATTTAGCACAGAATTGGTTTGTAGCATGGGGTGTGCACCTCAAAGCGATTTTTCGAAAATTCGATGTAGTTCTTTTCCTATTCCAATTTTAAGAACAAAATTATCATAAGATGGACGAGTAAATTACGAAATTATCATAACGTGGAACCGTAACATGGGCACAAGCCAATTGGCGAGATACGAAATTATCATAACGTGGAACCGTAACATGGGTACAAGCCGATTGGAGAGAAAATTCGCCACACAGGCGAACCAAAAGACCTTTTAATTTTTCTATTACGGACAAAGCCGTGCAGGTACCACTAGTTTTATATAAATTAATGCTAAATCACTCTTCTTCATGTTGGAAAAGAATTTTAGAGAATTAAAAACATAAATTTGGAATGTTCCATGGAAAAGATTGAAATTAATGCTGTTTCATCCTTCGGTTTACAGTTTTGATTTTACGAATGCTACCAAGTTAGGTTTGCCATAAGTATATTTAAAATCTCATATAGCATACTTTTTTGCATAAGTTTTCCTCTTTTTTATTTATCAAATGCAACAAGTTGGTTTTCTTTCTCTTGAAAAACCACCCGCTGCAGGCGGCATTGAGATACCATAGGTGGCGAACGGGGGTTAGCAAGCGAATCGAGCAGAGGACGGAGCCCCCAGCATAAAATTAATTACTGACTAACTTTCATTTGGATTTTTTTCTGGTGAAAGTCACTCCAATTGACAAAAAGCCGCAACTTCAAAAATTGGTGATTTTGATGCTTTTTTTTGACAATTACTGTACTAAAGCTACTGATTTCAATTTCCGCTTTATCATATTCGTAATCTACACAAAAAACTGAAGATAATGACACCTCACTCAGCTTTATCGCGGAAATGACGCTATTTACCCAGTACTTGGCACACATGCCAATTACTGGGGACTAGCAAAATTGAAGCACCAGTAAATGGTACCCATCATTATTTTAAAATTCCAAATAGGGACGAAAATATACTTCTACACAATTAAAGTAACACCTTTCAACTAAACAAAACTTTTGACAACGAAAATTTAAAATATATTTTAAGTCAGATTTTAATGGATTTATGTGCATGCTTCCCTTAAGCCAGAGAAGAAGCTTTTGCAACAAAAATGGCTGATTTGGCACAAGCCACAATTGTTTCTCTTTCCTATGTACTGCTGCCATTTAGTAACATGAATTGAAGTTATAATCTTTAAAATCAATGTACATTCAGTTGGTATTTAGCCTTCTATTTAAAAAAAATTGGATACAAGTCTTTTTTTAGGACATTTTTGTTGGAAGTGCCAATCACTGGTGCCGTGCCAATTACTGGGGGTGTTACCCTATATTAAATTTTTCTACATGGAAAGATTATAGAAAATTTTTAAAAAATACTTTACTTCCAGAAACCACTTAGCATAAGAATTTTAAGAAACTATTAAAATCACTCTTAAAAACATATGTGTATTTATGGTAGAGCTAAAAAGTAATTGAAATTATTTTGAACTAAATTTTTAAACAATATAATAATTGTTGCAAGAATAAATAAAAAGTAATAGTGAAAGAATAGAAGTAATGCAGTTACTCTTATATAACTGACATATTTATGCAAAACAGATGAAACCTTTTGACATCCATTCATAGGGAGCTTTTCTCTAATCAAGAACATAGGTTTTAATGAATGAATACAGCATTTTAACAATAAAAAAAATAAAGATATTTACTTAAGTACACAAGTTAACTCTATTTCAAATGATTAAAGTATATAACAAAAAAAATTAGATTGCTTTTGTAACAAACAACTTTGAAATGCAAGAAAAAAAAAACAGAAAAAAAAAGCAATTAGTTCATTTCAAAATATATAAAAGAACAATACAACTTGGTTATAAAATAAAAGAATCATTTAAATCTAAAGAAAGGAAAACCTTTATAATCTGCGGCGACAGCAAAAAATATGACGGCAAAAAAGTTTTTTTGATTGAAAGCTCAATTTCAGTAATTAAATGAAAAACGTGAAGAAGTAATAACTTTTTAAAATCGTGATTACAGTACACTAATCACTTCGAGACAATGGAATAAAGGCAAAGGAGCTAAGGATATAATGAAGGCTTCCTTTTTGCCTGTATGGTTGTTTATTTTACGTCACATTGAAAGCATGAAAGGAAATTTCAAGCTAGTTAAAATAAAAAACCTAACAGACACAGAAGCAATCTTGGGAAGTTCATCCTGTGGTTAATAAGTAAGATTCAATACTTAGACGTTGAGGAAAAAAGATGCACAAACATGCGGCAGTGTATTGCACCCCATTTTACTTTTTTTTTTTTTTTTTTTTTGACAGATAATTGGTGGAAAATTCGTAGGGAATTAGGATACTTAATTTTGTAAAGCAAAAAAAAATTTTTTTTTTTCCTCATAAAATCAATTTTCCCTGATTTTGTGTTATTTTTTCGAAATTCCCTGATATTTCCCTGAGTAATAAAAGTTCCCTGACTTTTCCCTGATCTCCCTGATTTGTCGCCACCCTGGTACAGTGGGAAATTAAATACTTAAAATGCTCATGAAATTTTGTTTCAAATTTTAGTACATTGATTCTCTTGTAGATTGTAAAGTTTTCTGAATAGATAAGAAATTTTTAAAGTTGGTTAAAAATTTGAGGGAAAACTCTGCATATTAGGAGCCAAAAACATGCAAACAAAATTGATATATTTCAAAGAAATGCTTATATATTTGCAAAGATAAGTGAGACCATAGCGGAAATCTATAAAATTATGTATAGTTACTACTCTAATTAATGAAATTTACAACTTATTCTCAGCTTTTTGCAGTGAAGGATGATCGAAAAGGGTTTTTATTTCTTCAATTTGTTGCTGGTCTCCTAAATACATAGGTGATTTTATTTTTATTTAAAAATGTCAGTTGAATCATACCTTTTATGTGGCAAAAGTTATAGAACAATAGTTCGTTTTTCCCCCGAGAAACTCTTTCAAATATGAACTTCTGTAAGTGTTGCAGCTCTTTTGTCTGTCACAGTTTAAACAAGTCAAACCAATTTTAATTAGCAAGTAATTTTGATAGTACAGTTGGCTCTCTGTTTAACGACGCTTTATTTAACGACGGCTATTCACGGTCCCAGATGGTCCACTGTAGTGTTAAGAGCATTATATTTAAGGATGATTTTTCGTGGTCCATTGAAAGTCGTTAAACAGAGAGCCAACTGTATATTTCAAAACAAATAGTAGTTAAGGAATTACTATATGGGTAGAAACAATGTAATTTAAACATATTTTTCTTGTTAAAAATAGATATATTAAAATAAATACTTATTGATAGATTTCATTGACATTTTTGACCAGAGAAGAATGTGGAGTAAAAATTGTGTTTGGTTAAATTACAAAAATGGGTTTTAAACAATGCATTTTGTAGATTTTTGAACCCCAGTTCTTGCTAGTTGATGAAAAGTTAGACTACATTGAATCAGGCAATATCTTTCTTGGTTTCCCACTTTTTAGTTCCAATGGGTTTGAATTGTAATAATTTTTAAAACATAATCCTCATCATACATTGAATTCAAATGTGCCTCCCCCATTCATTCATTTCAGTCAGGTTATTTATATGTTTCGTATCGATCAAAGTTGTATCTTCTCCTCCAAATATAGCTTTAACTTACAGGGCAAATAATCTTTCATGGAACACATGGAAAT
Organism: Uloborus diversus; assembly: GCF_026930045.1. Taxonomy (NCBI): domain Eukaryota; kingdom Metazoa; phylum Arthropoda; class Arachnida; order Araneae; family Uloboridae; genus Uloborus; species Uloborus diversus. The sequence continues at coordinate 39,911,872 of NC_072738.1, forward strand.
ATACATACCTTAATTTCTGGTTTAGGCTGATATGGATTTTCAGCTGTTTTTGCTGGGGTAGGATTAGCAGGAAATGTCAAAGCTACTTTTCCCTAAATACGGATATAATATTCAATTACATTACAAAATATGTCAAAAGTAATCAATTTATTTGAAACAAATTTTTGCACAAAATCATGTGCATTACTTTAGGTTAATAATTTTAAAGCATCTATTTACAAGCTTGCAAATATAAAAAAAGAGAGAGAAGTGGAAAACTGTTAAACATTGTATTGCTAAATATTCTTGTGGTTTTGTTATGATAAAAACAAAGCAATTCCTTAAATTTGGGTAGTTCAATGTGACAAAATATCAGTGATTCTTACGGAAAAACTAATTGCATAGTTTCTACAATTAATTCCAGAACTTACCAATTTCCACATAAATGGATTTTTCAAGACTGCATCTCCAACAATCAAATAAACATCATAAGTTCCAGATGCAAAAGAGAATTCCTTTGCCTTTGTAAATATGTCCTACAAAGAAAAAAATATTTTTGAAAAGTTTTTCATATTTCTTTTAATTTTATATCATTTAGATATACCACTTTTCGCAATGAACAAAGAAATATATTAAAGGTTTACAGGGTATCTGCTACATTTTGAGTTTTGAAATCCATGACTTTCTATGACTTCCGCTCGTAACTTTCCGTGACTCACGAGATGCAATTCCCCCCACCCCCAAAAAACATTAGTTTTTCACAAGAATAACTGAATTAGTGTTATGTGAAAATTAAATTGTAACCATCTGATCTATGCTATGGACATATGTTTCTAATAATTCAAATTAAAGGGAAGTGTAATGACCCAACTACTATTATTACTAAAAAACAATTTATGCAACAATGGCTGGTGAGACATATGAAATAATTGCAGAGTTTTAACTTAATTATTTTGCTGCCAAGAGCATATATTTTTAATCTAAAATTTTTTAAAATATATTTTGCATTCCAATAAATTATACGAAATTTTTATAGAGGTAAGAGTGAACAAGTAAAGACATTCATTCTTTTTCCTCCGAAAATCTGATATGATACACAATAATTTTCCTAACTCAAAAAGTACTGAAAAAGTTTTTATTGAAAAATGGTTTTAGAAAATAAAGAAAGCTTTACACATACAGTTATAATATTGTATACTACTGTTGAACAGCAAAATATTTAAGCTTGATTTTTGAAAAATATTTTGCTTATTTTTCTTTTGAATTGCTTTAAATAAATATTTTATTTTATGAACAAATGATGAATCTGAAACGTATTATACTTTTCAAAAGCCACTTGTTTTCTTAAAAATCTGGGACTAGCAATGATTTAGTAACTTCTAAATTTAAGTTTATAATCAATAAAATAAATGATAGTAAAAAAATATTAAATTCAAGTACTCTATAATTAATTTTCCAGACATTACCAGATATATTAGCACCAAAGTTTCAGGATAGGCTACAAATGTTGAAAAAATTCCTAAACTTGTGCTATTTTCAGACTTTTTAAAAATTTTACCCTTGAAAATTCCCTGATCTCTGTATTTTATTGATGTCCTAAATGTACTGAATTCTTTAGACCAATTTTAGTTTCTAAAATCTCCATTAACTTAAGACATTGCTGAAAATTAATGATAATTTTTTAAGAGGCTCTTGAATCAACACAGATGAGAGCAGTAAAATTAGAAGTCTCCAAGGGCTCAACTACACAACTAGACATAAAGGAAGGTTAAAAGTAATGCTCAACACAAAATTATAAATGTCCAAACAATAGAATCACATAGTAAAGAAAAACGAATGAGTATTATAGAAGCGGATGTAATTGCATTTGAAATGTGTGAAAAATCAAGACCGACGCGTAAAAGCGTAAGAAACTGTGAGTTAAATTTGTACATAATCTGTCGAATTCGATAAATATGCATAACTTTGAACCCAAAATCCATGACCAGTTGTCAGTTTCCATGACTTGAGCATTTTTGGAAGAAAATCAGGACTTTCAATGACCATTTTCAATCATAGTCAAAATCCATGACTTTCCAGGTGTGTGACCAACCTGGATTTAATTATAGCACTGACATTGTTTACATGTTATTTTATAAAGTAATAACAAAAAAATATCACTTTAAGTTTCACATTTAAACAATAATCTAAATTTCTTTTAAACATATGGCTAATATTAAACTATCAAAAAAAACGTTTTAAACAAGTTCAATTGTGTTACAAATGAAATATTTAACTTGCATATTACTGTATTACTCCAAAATTAGCCGGCCTGCTGGAAACAAGTGGGGTTGATTAGCATGCTGGAAATTCTGAATATTTCAGCATGGGATACAATTTGGGGTTCAATTTGCAAAAGAAAAGGTTGACTGAAAAAATGTGCTTACTTGCAACAAATATTTAAAGTTAACAAGACATGAGATAAAAATTATTTGTCTTTGTTATTAATCTTGGCCAATCATTATTTAGTTAAATTCTTTAAAAAAAAAAGAAGATTCAGACGCAATCATAGTACAGAATGTGGGGGAAAGTTAAATAGCTAAGGTGGTTGAGCTTTTCCAAAATGAACAAATAAGAAATTTTTTTCGAAAATTACAGCACAAACAGAAAGAACATTCTATTTTATAATAAAAATTGCGTTGAAACAGTATTTTTTATTTTTGGCAGTAAATTTGCATCTTCAAAAAAAAAAAAGAAAGAAAGAAAAAAGAAAAGAAAAAAAAATCCCTTTTTTTTTCATGGGGCAAGGTTCTAATGAAACATTTTCTTTTCCATTATCAAAAATATTTTTGATCAAATGAATCAGTAAATAAAAGGTTCAATGAATAAATGAAATGATATTGAAACACAAAACTGGAAATTAAATTAGTTAATTAATACATGAAGAAAAATAAATGAACAAGTAAAAAAGTGAATGAACAAGGAAATAAAAAAATGAATGAATAAAAGTGCATTACTAAGTGATTGAGCCAGTAAACAAAATAAACTTTCACTTTGCCCTGCATGTACTTGACTGATTGTAGCAAATATTTAAAATACAAATAAGCATAATATTAACTAAATATTTTACAGAGAATTAGAAGGTCTCAATTAATAATTAAAATGTTAATAACAAGAACTTTATCATTTTATAATAACAAAAATAATTTTTGACTTGCAACAAAATATTACAATATGAGTAACAATTTCTGAATATTGCCTGTATTATCATATGCTTTAATTTTTAATGGTATTTTTTTCCTGACTGAAATAGATTACATGAGTTACTGAAAAAGTTAATATATTACCAGGTAGATGGTACTAAAAGCAGACTTAATGTTTCGCCATTTCTTTTTGCCCCGCTATTTCACTTTGCCCCACATTCCCCTAATTGTGATTCATTCATAATGTTTTTAAACACTTTAAACTCCAATAAGGGAAGTTTAAATTAAATGCATTTTTCTAATCTCATTTTTCCCCAGCATGCTAGAAAGGTGAATTTTGCGCCATGCTGACTGATGGGGGGTAAAATGGTGACTTAATTATTTGTATAAAATATCTGTCACAATGTCCTGCGGATAGTTACTTTGTCGCACAAAAGGGAAAAGCAGCCCTTTTACTTCATCTGTGTATTTAAAATTTTATCAATTAATAAAACAAATTAAAAATGTAATTGTTTCTACAGTCCAACTTTCAACAGACCAGTTTAAGAGAATGCTATAACCCAATGATTGCTAAATCCTTTTTTTCCCCTTCTAAGTCCCAACTAGCTAAGATTCTTTATTATGTGACATATTCATTGGCAAATAGGGTAAAATAAAGCAAAACTTTAATAGTTACTATTATGCTGAGCAATAAACAATAAAACTTTCTTTTCTTTACTTTGCCCATAGTACGGAAAAAAGATTATATTGAATGTACAATAAAATGCAAAGTAATCTAGAGGCTTAACCGTCAAGTTCAACACCCACTTGATTATGAAGAAAGGATATGGCATATCTTTTTTGAAAATTTCAAAATGCTTTTAATTGATTTAAGTTGGTGATTCAATCTTAGTTCTACATAGAAACTTTTTATTCTGAGAGTACCTTGCCCTTTCAAATTTGGAGCTTAAAAAATATTCTGAATAAAAATGAAGTTTTGATCTCTTACCAAGTCGAATTTGTAAACTCCTTGGCTTTCAGGCTCAGCAACAAAGACAACTTCTTGCTTAGTTTGTTGGTTAACAAACTGGACAAATGTTTGGTGAGCAATTAAGGATGTTTTCGTATTTTTATCTTTCAGGGCAAATTTCATGATGATCTTTTGATGATAATCAGCTTCCATATTTACACTTTCTTTGGGGTAAACAATGCTAAAAAAGAAAACAATTCAAAATATATATAAAAGATACAAATATGAAAATTTACTTACAAATTGTGTATGACTTGTTTTAATATTTCCAGCAACTACATCAATGTATCAAATAAATTACATCTTTAGAGAAAAAAAAACTCAATGAACAATTGCTCTAAATAAAAAATATTAAGATTTTTCCTCTATCTCAATGGAAATAACACTATTTTCTTTTCCTACCAAATATATTTTGCTTACAAAACTTTAATTAGCATACAATCGCAGAAAACCAGAGAATGCAAGCAGAATGACTTAGTTCTCATTTATGAAAAGAAGTTCATAGTTATTCATACCTCGTGGATTTTGCAGAGGTAACTTGATCCCTATAAACAGTGCCAATTTCTGCTCCTTCTACAGCTACTTCAGTCATAACTTTAACCTTGATCTAAAAAACATAAGTCAATTAATAATTGTCAAACTATGATTGAAAGTAAAAGTTAATCAATCATTGTTTTCTTACTTGGGCCCCAGTGTTTCCAATTAATTTTGGATCAGGTTTACGTGGTACAGCACTCACAGAAATAGTGTAGAAGCCACGAATAGGTTTGCTTTCCAAGAAGTTCAAGGTATATAAAATGCTTGATAAAAATAAAGAAAAGTTAAAAATTAAACTAAAAGTCTTTAACATGTATGGAACATAAAAAATGATTCAGTGAAATAAAATACTTCCAAGAAACCCAATTCCAATGAAAGTTGTAGAAAATATAAAGTTTAGTGTTCAAATTTTGAAAATATATTCAGTAAAGGTCAACTTTAGGGCTTAAACAGATTTTCAGTTGGTAGGGAAAAAACTTTAAAGGGTCAAAAATATTAGCAGCATGAGTTGAAACTATTGGTACATAAAAAAAAAATAAGAATCAACAAACCCGCCCAAGAGCAATGATATTTATGGAAAAAGAAAAGAAAAAAAAAAAACAAGCAATTTGTTAAGATGAAAAAAAAAATTGTAGCGTCAAAAGCAATATCAAATTATTAATTATGCAAGTAAGATTTCAGAAAATAATTTTCAACTTTACTGAAACCAAACCTTTTGGAAAAAAAATTGGAGTAAGACTGGCAGAATCCCTCATGCCTTTTAGCAAAATAAATGCATTCTGGCACAGTTAACACAAGAGTTTCAAAAAAAAAAAAAAAAAGAAAGAAAGAAAGAAAATTTGTCAATACATACTAATTTTAGAACATTCCAAGATGAAATGACTAATACCTGACATGTTTGAATAATTTTTTTTAGGTTACTTTAGATTTTTGGGTCTCTTGGGCATTGTGCACACAAAGAAATAAACATCTCCTACTCATGTAATACAGTGAAACTTCGGTAACTCGACACACGGAAAACTCGAACACCTCAGTAACTCAACTTTTTTTTCTTTTAATGGTTACCTCTCTAACTTTAATAACCTCTCTAACTTGACACACATTTGCAGAAAGACCTATAAGTCAACATCCAATTGCTATGCAGTGAGTTTCTATGTAATCCATCTTTTGCTACTAATATTCTTTCATTGACCTTTTCTTAGAATTTTACGCTGCGGTTTCTAGGTCAGTCAATCCAATCCTTTTCTGGCAAACTTTTTCAGAGAATTCCTCTTATCCAGGGGAGTCAGGCATTACTTTGCAGTTAATTCAATTCTAAAAGGCTGGGGAAGGGTAGGAAAAATGTACCCAGGGGAGTGTTTTTGATAAAGAAGGTACCATGAAATGTTTTTCAAACAAGTGTGAACAGGACTTTATCTTTAACAGACCTGATTGAAAAGAAGCTTTTATCTCATTTCAAAAATTACAGATTTATTCCTCACGAGGTATTCAAATAATATTAGTGATTTTATTATGTACTTTAAAAAAAGAAAAAGAAAAGAAAACAAAATGAAAAAAAATCCATTTACTGGCATTAGTTTTTATAACATGGATGCTAAGCATTTGTAAGTAAGTGATAAAGAAACTCTTTAGGAATTAAAATTATGGAACCTCAATAAGTTGAAATTTGCTTAAGTCGACATGTTTTCATGTTCCCTTGGGGTGTCAAGTTATCGAGGTTCCACTATACATATATACATATAGATGGCCATCTAAGAACAACAATAAGACATCTAAGCTTTAGAACAACAGTAAAATCTCCTCCTGTGTGAAGATATATGCAGTCGTGCTCATCTATAGCAAAGTCATAATGATTAAATAAAAGTTTTGTCGGAGCTGTAATTTCTTTATAAAATGTTAAATAACACACAGTAAAACATGAAGAGTAATTGAAGTTATTGCATTATAGCCATAAATTCACTAAATACAGCTTCACTATAAACGGACGTGACTGAAATTATACAAATAAAACAGAAACTCCGACTCTTCTTAAGTACAGAAATTTCTATGATTTTTTTTTAAAATCAAAATCTATGTCAATGAAAGAGTTGAGATTTTCTGGTACAACAGTTTTAAATTTTGATATCAAGTCTAACTCTTACTTGCTGCCCTTGACAGCTTGAAAAGCTTTTTTGTTCAGAACAACCGCATCATCACCAATTCGCTTGGCAACATCGGCTGTGACAGTCAAGGGACCTAGAGATGCACCTAGCACGTTTGTGATGCGAACTTGGACATTGGGATTTTCATCTGACAAAGCACTGTTACTTGCAAGAGTGACAGCAACAGGAATGTGAAACTAAATAGGGAGAAGAAAGTCAAACATTAAAACCAACAAGTAACACTCAATATGCTCAGTGCATACCTTGCAGTGAGTTTGAATGCTTTTTTTTTCATGCATTCGATCAATACAGAGCAAACACCTATTAAAGAAAATGTGAAAGACAAAGAATTCTTCCTACATGCAACTGTATAAATACATTTGTCAAGCACAGATGACACACCCTAGGGCAGTGATAAGCAATCTAAATTAACTGATGATCTACTTTCTAAGTTTGGTGAACACCAAGGGGGCAGACCTCCAACCCCCTTGATGCGATACTGCTCAAATCCTATTCAAACAATGAATTCTCACTTTAAAAATTTGCAAAACATTCATATCAAAGTTCATATGTATATCCATAATAACTTTTGCAGACTTGCTTCAAGAACAAAAGGCAAAAAAGATTTCTTTTTCTGAAGCATTAAAAATTGTGATACTTCCAGCAAATGTAAAAAGTTTTGAAATTCTTTTTGATTTAATTTAGAATTTTAGTCTTTTTTTTTTTTGCCAGAAAATAATGTTTATTGAAGGTACTCTGACAAGTACTAAGGTCCAGAACGTTGCTCGGTTAACTAAAAACTGGCTCGACATGGACGGGTTGCCTACCGCTGCTCTAGGGGAAAATACTATATCCAAACACCTGTTTCAGGGTTCCTTCTCCTAAATGGAAAACAAAATTAAGTACCCTATTTCTCTTACCTCTAAAGAAACTAAGATTCCCTTTGTAGGGGCCTAAAAGTTTGAAAAAAATTCATTCTTTACATATTTTTATGTACTGCTAGCCATTATAATAGGCCAATAGCAACCCCAGGAACAAAGGGACAAATGTACCAAACCATGAACCACTTAGAATAATATGAAAAAAATAGATCTGGAGTGTAATACATACCAACAGCAAAAATAAGTAACTTTTAAGCTTACTGTGCACAAAATTTTGTGCCTATACAACAATTTGAAATAATTTTCTAAGAAATCATAGCATTAAGACAGATAATTTTCTTTAGAAATTCATTGAAATATCACTGAAAGAAATAACGTAACATTTTGAAAAGAAAACAGAAAAAAGGGTAGAAAACACAATTTATAAATATTCAATCAGCATAAACTTTGAAAATTTAGTAAATTCAAAACATTAGTGAGTTTAGCAATAAATTGAAACTTCAAATTTCGACAAAAGAAATTAACATCCTGCTTAGAAATTCAAAACAAAAAGAAAGAATAAGAAAAAAATTTGGAAACACTGTCTAAACTACCATTTAAAAGGATTTCCAAAAAAAAAAACTGGGAAGAGGGATAAGTAAATAAAGCACCATGCAAAAAAAAATTAATTAAAAAATAAAACTAAGCCATGCATTTATTTTGATACGTGTTCATTCAGATAAAATCTATTAGTCTAATGCACTAGTGAAGACAGAATTTATCTTCTGGTAAGAGGAGACAAGGCCTCATACCAGTATTTACTTACAGCAGGTGTGCAACCAGGGGGGGGGGGCACAGGGCCCATGCCCCCCCCCAGAATGCTAATTTGAACAATTTTCAAAAATATTCTTTTTTTTAAAAATTCGAACGAAGATGAACGTGTTTTGAGAAAACGAAGTGGTTGCAAAGTAAGCAGGGACGACCAGAGGTCATTTAAAACTTCCCCCTCTCTCCTTTTCGGCATTTATTTTTTCTGTAGTTGGGAACTCATTTGAAACATCAGTGATTACAAAATCGTATCTTCTTCCGTGTTACAGTTGATGGATAAGCAGTAAATCTGAGGAGAAAAACTTCAGAAAACAAATTCACCAACACTTTAGTTTTTCTCGGAAACACTCCCGATTGACGATGGGTGAAAATGTTGTTGTACAAACTTTGTATTGTAGACAGTAAGAAAATTGTATAAGTGTACATACGCAATATGTCAAGTGTAAGTGATTTTATTGATTATTTTGTTGTATTTTTGAGTGATTTCATGCCATTTTAAATCGTTCCTTTTTTATTCTTTCCTTGAATGATCTTAAAAATATGAATAGTTTAAAGCTTTTGGTGATAAAAATTTCTGTGCATTTTGACTTATTTCATTAATATAGTAAACGAAGTAATAAAATGTATTGATTTCCATTTATTAATTTGAACATCTTACCACCATACTGTTGTTTCAAGTACTTTAAAGTTTATTCTTAACTTAATTCTGGCATAAGAACAATTAATGTTTTTGCAACAGTTTTTGAATAAATTGCAAAACTTATACAATTTTAAGGAATTTTACTAAATAATATTAATAATAAATATATATTGATGTAAAGAGAGAGAGAACGCTGATAGAGTGTTGCGAAAAAAAACTGTGTCTCCCCACCCCCCAAAAAAAAATTTCTAGTTGCGCCCCTGACTTACAGTAGAACCTCGATTGACCAAGTTTCGATTAACAGAAGTTTCTGTTAACTGAGCGGATAATGAAGTCTATTTTTTAAAAAAAATAATATAAACTGAGTAAAACGATAAACGTTCAACTTGAAAATAAGAATATTTTCCGGAAATTTGTGTTTCATAAATGCATCTTTCAATATTTCAAGTAGCATTGCGAAAAAACACAACTGACTTTTTCAAACTTACGACAAATAATTTCCCCATTCTAGCTTTTTAACTATGAAATATTACCTTTCATATGTTTATTTTCATCTTTTAAAAATATTCTATTGTTTTAATACACAATAAATTTTGCAATCCTGACAAGTTTTCATACAAAATTTTATTAACCGAGATTTCCAACATCCGAGGCAGTAGAGGTCCCAATTAGCTCGGATAACCAAGGTTCTACTGCATATTTAAACTACCATACTAGAATTGGCAATACAATTTTAAAACAACGGTTCTGAGGGGGTTTTGGTTACCTTTACAGTGCACTTGGTCTAATACGCTGAATGGTTGAAAGGCTTACTGGATGAGCATAAACATAATATGGAACGCTAAGGTGAATTTCAGCAGAAGTTTAAAAGTACTTGTCTTGCTTTTTTCTTCAACTTCCTACAATCAGCAAGTTTACTGCATGATGTTTTTGATACTAATAAGCTACAGTGATTTTTGAATTCCGTGGGCTATTATTTGATTCCAGTTTCAAACATTTCTTTGAAGATCAACTTCTTCCATTTGGACTGATTTTGTGGAATCATTAAAAATAGCTGTGCTTGAATGGTCAACAAAAGGGGAATACAATCAAGCTTTAAGGACATAACGTGAAAGTGCACACAAAAGATATTTTTGTTCAAAAATTTCCCTTAACATGTTTATTCACAAAGCTGTTCAAATATACAAAGTTGAATGAACACTAGTTTGAAATAGCATCTGCTTTTAAATAAATTGAGAAATAAGCATTAAACATAGAAAATAAATAAATTTCCACATTTAAAAATTTGGTCTATAACTTCAAGGAACACTTTTTGGGGAGGTTTAAAAAAATAACATTCATGATTTAATCATAATATGCCACAATTATATACTTTCTTACACACTGTATTTCATTAATGGAACAGTTGTACTACGGCAAAGGTTACTTTCAAACACTCTACACATATAAACTCTTTTTTTTTCTTTTTAATTTCAAACTTTTACTTTTGATTCAATAAAAAAAAGAAAAATTTTATAAATCAAAATTTTTTACTTTGTTGGTAGCCAATATCCTCAAAATGTCGAGAAGTTGAGCAGATCCTTTCACTGTTTGAACAAATTTTCTGCTAAGAAAATAGTTCGTAAATTTAACGGCTTGCTCCTAAGAGGAAAAAACATACGTCTATTAAAACAACTTTATTATAACAGGTCATAAGTAAAAGTGACTTTTGGACAAAACACAATTTTTTTAAAACAAAATACTCCATTTGTAATGCAATTAAACTACAAAATATAATGATGCAAAAGAAAAATCTTACAAAAAAAGATAATTCATTAATTCTTTTAACTTTGCAAATTCACATTAAGCCCCAAGTTTGAGCTAAAGTTAATAAATATATCTTGACAATCACTAGAACAATAATTTGGATTTTTGTAACCTCGCACATAGTGACATAGTGAATGGAAATTTTGTCCTATAATCATGAAAAGTTACTTACGACAGTAAGAGCTGGGGCTTTTTTTGCAGCTTCGGCCAATTTGTACACACCATTTATAGTAGTTGAAGTTATTCCTAAGCCACCTTCAAACTGAAAAGAAAACAAAGTTAAATCATAAAAAATAATCAGACAACATACAACAACTTTTCATACTAATTCTCACAATTAAAAAAAAAGTTTATTCAAATAATTTTATAAATATAGCAATCCCTTTTAACAGTTGTAGTTGTTATTATTATTATTTTTTACAATAATGACTTTGCCTACTAATACTAGCAATTGTAAATGCAATATCCAAAAGTTAATAACAAACAGCAGAACTAAGAAAAGACTTTTCAACTAAGAAGGAGCAAAAAAGAGATTAAATCTTTGCCTCCAAGCTTCTTCGAATGATTTGTAATTAAAAGTGTCTTTAAAAAAAATAATAATCACTAATTCCAAACTTACTGGTCTCAAAATGGTTACAACTATTTGAAATTACATAATTGGCAAAAGATTTTGGCTGAAACAATTTAAAAGGCTTGGTTTTAAATAAAGAATACTTAAAAAGTCTGTTAAGGGAACCAGCTGATCCAATTCAGCTGGTTAGCAAAAAAGTACTGCAAGTCATTTCAAACCGACTTTGTGTAAGTAAAGTTTTTTAAAAACTACATTGACAACACGCAGGCCCGGATCTATAAATTTCGCCCCCCCCCCTCCCCGTAAAGCTAGCAGTGTATATTTACAATGTTAATAAGTATTAGTGCTAATTTTTTTTCAATTTCTTGGGCTATTGGGGGTTTTAAGGTTGCCTCCCCTCCAACCCCCCACTGCCTGGTCAGCAGATATGCAGATCCAGGCCTGGCAACAGGTTTATTGAAAGTAAGTCAAGAGTGCTGTTACGGACATTTATTTTCAAAGATTATTATCAACGAAAGCTTGTATAAGAGCTTCAGTAAATGCACTATTGTGGACCAAAACACACAAAAAGTTTAAAATTATAACAACAATAACTATAGTTCCTAGTAAACCAATATTTTGTGCTGCGCTTAACCAGTTATGAATAAAATCAAACATTTTATTTCCAAAAATACTAAATGAACAATTTTTCATACAACCCTTCATTTTATTTGAGATTCATTTATATACTACAGTGCAAATGAAGTGTGCTGCTTAGCTGATATTAATCATTGTTTTGGACTTACTGGCCCACCAAAGTTTTTAAATTTAAATAATTATTACTTATTAGCTTTTACACGCGGCTTCACTCACATTTATGTAGTTTTTATTTTATCGATTCAAGTCGATGGTCAACACAAGCAGAGGTCAAATAGTTACCAAAAAATGGGTTTGTCACCCTTTCGCCAACATTTCAAATTGCCTACCCCCCTTAAATATATCAGAAGGTATGATTAAAACTGAAAATCGGGGGGGGGGGGGGGGGGTAAATGAAATGTCAGCAAAAATGGGCAGACAGCCAAAAAATCACAAACATAAATCAGGAAAACGTTCAGGAGTTGTAAAGAAGTTAGTATGAGTAATTCTCAAACATTTCAATTTGAGTGAGGTCAAGAATTCTTAAATAAAGTCAAAAATTTCCCTTATAATCCCGATCCCCGTCAAATGATGTCCAGCGCTACACCAGCTATCTAAATTATTGTATAGCTTCTAACCGGAGAAATTGTCATAAATTAGGCTAAACAGTCACAACAAATCCTGATTCTAATAATGTCCCTTTAGAGTGAGAACAGCAAACCTTTAAAATCCCCATCAGAAGGAAATCAACTGTTTCTAAATAACGTAAACTGTCCTGATTAAAATACCAAAAAGTTCAGAGTAAAAATATTATTAAAATCCGAGTAAGCACAACAGTTTTCAAGTTCCCACTTAAATGAAGACAAGAGTACAAAAAAATTCTCATTTTGGAAAGAGAATTATTCCCTAAAATCTCTATTAAAATGATGATATCAGCATTTTCAAATAACATCTCCCTCTGAATATCTCCATCATGATTAATTCCAAAAATCTTCAACAGTACAGGTCCAATAGCATAAAAAACATTAAAAAAAAAAAAGAAAGAACAATATTCTCCATCATCACCATTAAAGTAAGGACAATAATTCCACAAAATCCTAATTAGCATCATTAATGTTTGCTTAATCTATATTCATAAGATATGATTTTTAATTCCAAACAGAAGATGCTATAAAGAAAATGTTTTGCATGTATTTGGCCCTTCCTGGCGAAAATTAAATATTTTTTCGATGGTAACTGGGGGTAGGATGGCAGACTCTATTTAATCACTTTAATAAGTTACCAGGTTATTGAACATGGCAAAAATACCCAGCGTTGCCTAGGTCTGTAATAATTATGAGTAAACAATATTGCTACATTTATTTGTTTTCTTCTGTAACTGAAATAACTCAAAACACACCACTTTGACGTGATTAAAAATCGAGCTTTTTCCTTCCCCATAAAAGTAAAATGGCAATAAGTATGAAGAACAAAATAGTACTCTTTTAGAAATGAAAAAACAACATTTAAGAATATACAAATTTGAGGCATTCCCAAAATATGAATTTAAACTTCACTTGTTTAAAAAGATATTTTTTTTAAACATATTCTAAAACTATATTGCTATTGAAGTACAATTTTTAAAAAAATGTAGCCACTTGTAACCTTTAAATACGATTTAAAATGTTACCAAATTTGCGGTAATTGTTTTGGATTACCTTGGATAAGGCTCCCCCTCCCTACTTTGTAAAACTGCGTGTTACTAATTTTCATTGAAGAAATAGTGTCGCAAATACTGAGACACTTTTGGTGATCACTAAATCATGCTACCCGAAATGTTTAAAAAATAAGTAGTAAAATTTGGCAACTGTTTGAAATTGTGCTGTTTATGGATTTGCTTAATTTAGTTGCCGGATTATTTTACATGTTAACAAATGATTTAAAGAAAGAAATATTAATTAAAGAAATGGCGATCTTTTGGTTACATGGTGAAAACCGAGAAACAGTACTCGCATAGTCTTTAGCTTCAAAAACAGCGACAATTGACAAAATTGCCAAATGCCTTAGCCATTGAAATGATTCCACAAAAAAGTTTGGTGAGATTCCTGCTGGTTGAACAAATACCCAGTCAACACAAATAAATAAAAAAAAAACCCCTATCCATTGCCTCAAAGTTGCATTAAACTGGAAAATAGTCAAGCAAGTCCATGTATTATTTGCCAATCTTGTGCAAAAATCTTACTTTAAGATTTGACTTGAGAAAAGCCTTGAACAGTCAGACAAAAAGCAAAAATAGTCAACAATAAAACAATTGTCGCTATCGAAAGGGAGTTGAGATGATACACTAAATACTGTATTAGGTTGAGGAAAGCCTTCAAACATGAAACTAAAAAGCTCATAACTCGTTTTTTATTCTACTTAGGAATTTCAAACAGGTGCCATCTTCAGCAGAAAAATCAGAGCATTTGATGGACAGATAACGTTAATATGTGCAAGTATTTTTTCATTCCCATATTAGGGAATTTATACGAAAATTGAGTTTTATTGCCTCCCTATGGGGGTTTTGCACCCCATAACAAGATGAAAACTACCCTATGTGTTATTCTGATGCATAAGCTATATTATTGTAAAGTTTCATCAAAATCCATTCAGTAGTTTTTGTGTGAAAGAGTAACAAACATCCATCCATACTTACAAACTTTCTCATATATAATAGTAGGAAAATTACAAAGGAGAGTCATAGAGTTACGTCATTAAATAGAAATAATCCCTGTGGCAGAATTTTATTTTACTTTCTGCGACAAATTTTCTGGACCTTTTTTCTTTCTGCAAGAATGCTCCGTGAAGTAAAAAATGAACTAATGGACAAACTTAAGTGCAGTTCATTTCAAAAGTGAAAAATTTATTTTACGAATTTCACACAACTTCTTGTTTAGGTAAATTCATTTATACAAAAACGAAAAGCATTAAAGCTCAGTATCAGAGTTTCCAACGGATTTTCAGCTCTGGGGGAAAAAAGGGGAGGGGGTCACTTCTTTCAGGGGAAAAAAGTGACCTTCAGCTAAATCTATATGGTAAAAAATATTAACACCATGGTAACAGCAATTGGTACGTGGAGAAAAAAATCAAATCAAACCAAAAGCAATCACGCTAATTTATGTAATGCTAGTGTAAATTATTATGTTATAGCTGGGGGCGATTGTTTAAACAGAGATGCCGCTTTCATATTTGAGTTTCCAGTCTTAATCTCTTAGCACTTACTTATCTGTAGTTCTCAATACCAGAAAAATACAGATGCAACATCTATTCAATACTCAAAGAAATAAGATCCGAAGAAAAAATAACTTTTAATTAAAATATTCATAACAGTTCGGTGCCCCCCCCCCCCACCAAAAAAAAAAAAAAAAACTAAAACATGCATGTGATTTGAAAAAATAAAGGATCACCCCTCCTAATCCCCCCCCCAAAAAAAACCCTAAATTAAAATATGCATTTTACACAACTAAAACGAAGTATTCCCCCTCCCCCCCCAAAGGAAAATGAATTTAATTAAAATATGGATTACAGTTTGAAGAAAAAGAAAAAAACTAAAACATGCATGTGATTTGGAGAAAAAAAATAAATAAAGGGCACCCTCGCATCAAAAATTGATGTATGCAATACACAAGATTATAAACAAAGTATCCCCCTCTCCCTAAAAGGAAAATAAATTTAATTAAAAAACACATTTTAGTCAGAAAAAATGGAATTCAATCACCCCCCAGAAGAAAATAGGATTTTATTAAAAAACTAAAGCAAAAAAGAAATCCCACCCAGGGATTACCCCCCCCCTCTCCCCCACTTAAGGGCATGTGCGCACCCCCTTCAATATCGCGGAAACCCCCCAATGAAAGAATACCTCTCAAAACAACTCCCCCCTTACAAATTTTAATGTCCGAGTATGCGCCATGACCCCCCCCCCCCCCGCCCGAGGTGGGCTTCCCTGCCCTCTCCCTCATGTGAAAAAAAAGAATTTAAAACAAATACTGGAGCAAACAAAAGTTCCCTTTCCATACAAAGAAAAAATAATTTAATTAGAATATGCATTTAGAAAAAAATCTAACTTCTTCAAAGAGAGAAAGGTTTTCATTCATGTAAGCACCCCTATCTGAATAACGATTGATCAGCTCAAAAGAAAACACAATTTATCAAGTATTCCATCTGTTTTCTGTTGCTGCAACTTGCGACACCGCAAATAAGCAATTTTTAAGGGTTTAAATTAATTTTTCAACAGAGGTGAAAAAAAATCAAGTCGGCACAAGTCTTTCAAACAAACACAAACATGTGCGTTGCCAGCCACTCTTCTTTGATCAATATACAGGGTTGCTTTAAAATTGCTCCACGTGGTCATCAATGATTGCTCGATTTGGCGCTCGCCAAAAATGTTTTTTTTTTGTAAAATGTCGCAATTATTTTATTTTTCGTGGGAAATCAGCCCTTTTCCTTAATTCATAGTCCAGTTACATTTTTTACAGTGAAACAGCTTTCCTCCTTTGGTATTGTTCTGCAGAATGATTTTATTGCTGACCTTTTTTTCCTCTATCCCTTTCCCCCCCCCCCTTAGTGCAAAATCTTTCTGCATAAACTCTCTCTCACTCTGCGACAATGTCGCTGTGTCGGCAGCTTTCTGCCATGGGGGAGATAATAAAACCTTAATACCCACCCAACTTCCACCCTAAGAGAGAATAAAGATGCTTTTAACCAGTATGGAATAACACATACCATTAATGACAACAGTGAAAGAGAATAAATAGCCAATACAAATAAATCTTCTCAAGTTGGAATAATATCCACACACAAGTCTTAAACATATCTAAACAGGTTATTATATTACCTGCAAGTATTTTCCATCTACTTCATCTGCTTGGACAATGACATCTTCAATTCTTTCAAAAAATGGTGTAAGATCTCCTTGGAGTGTGGAAGCAACATGAAAAGCATAGGCAAGGCTAAAATGAAGAGATAAAGATTCAGATGGAAAAAATGAAACTACCCAATAAGTGATCAGTATGAATTTGTCATAGTAGTACTGTTAAATGTTACCTAATTACCCTTCATCAACCAGCCTACCGGAAATAAGCAGGTTTACCAACACGCCCGGAAATTTAAATTTTCTGGCATGCAAGATAATTAGAGGTTTATACTACTGAGAAAATTAATTTATTATTTAAAGAATACAAAAATTTTAAACAGGAAGCAAGGAATCTGTTTTTTTTTTGTTAATACAAATACAAAAGTGACGACCAGCAACAGGCTCTGGGCCCAGCTAGACTGGTCCTAGTCAATTTACAATCCCCAGTGAAGATCAATGGCCCTCTTAAAACTATCTACTCCCTTGCTCATTACCACTTCTTCCGGTAAACTGTTCCAAGGTTCCACTACCCTGCTAAAATAATAATTTTTCCTAACATCCATGTTAGCCTGAGATTTAAATAGCTAAAACAATGACCCCTTTTCCTGTTTTCAGTGCTAAACTTCAGCCCCGTAACATCTTTCATTTTGATAAATTTAAACAACTGAATCATGTCCCCTTGGTCTCTTCTTTGCTCAAGACTATACATTTTTAGCCTTCTAAGCCTGGAATCATAGTCTAAGTGAGAAAGTCCATTTATTAGCCTTGTACCTCGCCTTTGAACCCTTTCCAATACATTAATGTCTTTCTTAAGATAAGGAGGTCAAAACCATAGCTGCCAAGTGCTCCGTTTTTCCCGGAGTTTCTCCGATTTTTATTGTGTACTTTAAAAATCCGATTTATTCTAAAAAACTCCGTTTTTTTGACTTTGCTTGTACATTTTCGATTTCTGACGAAAAAGAAGAAATTTCCTTATCCTGGAGGGCAGGAATTGTGCACAAACTCAACAAAAGAGGAGGCAATTTGATGCTCTGGAAGCATTAGTGTAGGATAAACACAGAGCGGGAGCGTTTGATCGATCGGAGAACATCGTTTTTTCATCGAGTATTTCAGCTACGTGCAAAACGTAGCCGCCATGTTTGGTCATTCACAAGATGGAAGTAGACAATGCTTAAGTACATTCGTTTTCAAAGACAACACAGAATTGGGGGTTTCTTTTAACTGCAAACTAATGAAAATAAGCAAAATGTGCTGCAAAATGTTTTTTTTTTCTGGTTATTTTAAATAATTTTATTGAGAAATGAAAACAATTATACTATTTAAAATTTCATCTTATCCCTATTGCTTTGGACACGAATGTGCTAAAACTTCTCAATTAAATTGTAGTGTCATGGGGATTTTTTAGTTTTAAATTATTTTCATGCAACAAATTCAAAATTTTATATCTGAATTTTTGACTTAGTCGCCATATTTGGTCATTTGTGAGATTTAAGTACACAAGACTCTTAAAGTGGCCAAGTTTTCAAAATCGGAATTAGATGTTTATTGCAATGCAAACTATTGAAAATAATGCAAAATGGGCTTCTTTTTTTTTTTTTTTCGGAAAATTCTTAATTTTTTTCTTGAAAAATGCAAAAAAATTTTTCTTCAGAATATTATTTAATCCTGATTGGTTCAGATGCTAATGTGCTAAAAACTGTCTATTTCATCTAAATTTTAGTTTTTTAAGGATTATTTATTATTTATAATTACTTTTAATGCAACAAATTCAAAAATCTATCATCTTAAATTTTTCGCGTTGTTGCCATGTTTGGTCATTTGCAACATGGAAGTAGACAAGACTATTATTAGCCTAAGTTTCCGAAAACAGAATTGGTTGTTTGTCTCAATGTAAACTAATAAAAATAACAAATGGCAAAAAGTTATGTTTTTTTTTTATTATTTTTTTGAAAGGGAAATTTTATGTGTTTGATCCTTATTGTCTCGGAGGCTTTGTTATAAACTGAAACTATTTCATCTAAAATGAAAGTTCCTGCTGACTTCTCATTTATTTATTTATTTATTTACTTTTTTTTTTTTTTTGTTTTTTGTTTTAAATAAACCTGTTTTAACTTGAATTTTCCATGTACAAAAACAGTATTGAATAACTATTTTAGAATGTGCAAAGTCCTACTCATCTAGTTTTTTAATGAAAGTTGTAAAAATTGCCCCCCCCCCTCCAGTTTGTGTTTCAAAACTTGGCGACAGTGGTGGCCACTAAGTTTTTGGAGTCTAGTGGCCACTGGCCACTTAGAAGATTTCCGAATGTTGAGCTTTACTATGAAGTTGCTTTACTTCCAAGTATAAGAAGTAATCATGTTTTTTTTTTAAATCTTCAATATGTTCTTATGCAATGCATTTTCAATACATGTAGGATATGTATGAAAGAATATTTTTAAAAAGGGTTGCAGTTTTATTAAATCAAAAAGTAATCTTGGTTTTTTTTTTTTTTACTTTTCAATATGTGCCTACGTAATGATGCTTTTTTAATGTAAAATAATTTTATTTTAAACTTGGTTGTAGTTTTGTTGAAAATATAACATGAAAATTCAGAAACGTATTGTAATGGTGCTTAGAACTTATAGAAGCTTACGGTACAGAAGGAAGGTTTAGCACAGACCACGATTTGGAGCTCCTATTTTAACCCTCATTGCTCCTATTTTTTCCCTTAAGTGCTCCTATTTTTTTTATCTTGAGGTTGGCAGCTATGCCAAAACTGAACAGCATACTCCAAATGAGGTCTTACCAAACTTCTATATAAGGGCAGAAGAACTTCTTCAGATTTGTTTGAAATAGATCTATTGATAAATCCAAGCATCTTATTGGCCTTGTTACTAGCAATGCTGCACTGTTGGCTAAACTTTAAATCCTGACTTATTGAGACCCCCAGATCAGAAACTTTGTCTGCCTGACTAATGACTGAACCTTGCAAATATTAACTTGTACACTTATTTCCATGCCCTAAATGTAGCACTTGACATTTCCCAACATTAACAGCCATACCCCATTTATCAGCCCACTCCGTAATATGATCTAGATCCTCTTGCAGCTGATTTGCTTGTTCTTCATTTTATACAGTCCCCATAACTTTGACATCATCAGCAAAACAATTCATGTTCCCAGAAATATTTTTGTGAATATCGTTCATAAAGACAATGAACAAAACAGGCCCTAACACTGATCCTTGAGGAACCCCACTTAAAACCTCACTCCAATTAGAATAATTTCCCCTTACAACTACTCTTTGTTTCCTTCCGGTCAGCCAATTTTTTACCCAAATGAAAGTTTTCCCTCCTATTCCTATATCAGCTAATTTGCTAAGTAGAGCAACATGCGGTACCTTATCGAAAGCTTTTTGAAAATCAATGTAAACAACATCTACAGGCTTCTTAATGAGTTGGAACATCATAGATTTAGTTATTTGCCGATAAAATAGCCAACTCAGAATCAGAGTAATTGTGATCAGGGCCGTATCCAGAGGGTGAGCCTGACAGGCCCGCCCCCCCCCACCCACGAAACCCGAAATGTTTTGTACCGTAAAACAGGAGTTTTTTTTTTTTTAAATTCCTAATGTCAGAAAAGGAAAATAACAAAAGTTTTTTTTTTTATTCCTAATTTTGCTACTATTCAAAATTTATAATATTTTGCAGAAATACAGAAAAAGCAGTTCTAGTTCTCATTAGCTGCAAAGCACACTTGAAATTTAGACCTTTAATTAGGATTTCCTGCTCTCTTTCCCAATTCAATTCAGGGCAGTCCAGGGTTAAAGCAGGCCCTTTGTCAGTTCGGTAGACTTTTTGGGGCTGTCACAAATGCTTTTTTTGGGCCCCCTCCATATTGTTTACCCATATTTTCAACCCTAGGTTTAACAAAATTTTGGGCCCCATTTAAGCTCGGGCCCAGGCCAACAGGTGTCCCTTCTCCCTCCTATGCACGACCCTGCCCTCCTCCCCCTAAAACTCTTATAAAACTTACACTGTACTGATTTCGAGCCGGGGACTCCAAAAAGGCTATGCCCCTAGTTTCCGATTAGGCGAGTATCTTGTTACCAAGATGTGCCAAATTCAGCTCCTTGATACATCCTGAGTAAAAAATGCAAAAATCACGATTTTTGCGTTTTTGTAGCATAATTTTCAAGATCATTTTTGTGACTGATATGTTACTTGTCTTGCATTTATTTAATGCCGAATTCAGTATCATGGAAGATCTTTTGCTATTGCTTGTTTTTTTCTTACTTCTACTGCATACTGTTAATACTTTTAGTATGAGAAAAAAAATTACACTTACTCTACCAGGGGTCTGTCCAGGATTTTTCACAGGGTCCGTTTTTTTGTGAAAAATCAAATAATTTTGTGAAAAATGAATTAATTTTGAGAAAAATCAAAAAATTTCGCAAAAAAATCAATCAATTAATCAATTAAACTTAGAGTTGAGTGTTTTCCTCGTCTACGTCGAGAAAATCATTCTGGATTTTTTTTCTGATATTTGGCGGGGGGGGGGGGGGGGGGGCATCACTCTTTCAAGTATCAATATTTATCTACCATTCTACATTATGTTAAATTATACTAGATATATTTCTGTACAGTACTTAAAATAATTGTAACAAAAATATAAATAAATAAAATAAAATTCAGAATAGGGTTCTGCATTCAACTTTTGTCCCAAGACACTCTTAAAAAGCACAGAATTTCGTTTAAAACTTATAAATTCCGTGATTTTAACAAAAATAAAAAGATATTTCAATTGTTTACTTCTTAACAAAGCGTAACAATCATTAAAAATTCGAAAAATCGGATTCCCATAGCGGATGCAAATAGATTGCAATTCTCAAAGTGAAGGCATCAGAAGTATAAAAACGGCTTGTAAAAGAAATGTTTTTGATAAAATTATTTTAAAATTGTATTTTAGAGTCCTATGATAAACATATCATTAATATCTGTGGACACAGTTGACCCAAAAAATAAAATAAAATAAACTATCTATTCGGCATTTTAATTTTTGACTCATAACAGAAAATGGAATTTTGCTTTAAAAACTTGAAATGAGAGTTCTAACAGAAATAAAGAGACTTTTCATTTATTTGAATCCTAATGAAGCGAAGTTAGCTTGAAAAAAGAACAAAATATGATTCTCATATCGGATGTTAAAAGATTGCATTTTTCAAAATGTTCTAAAGAAAAAAATCTAAAGAAAAAAAAACGGTAATTAAAAGAGTTTACTGAAAGTTAATCATCCTTGTTAGCATCGAAAAATCAAAACCCATATAATTTTCTCCCAAAATAACAATTAAACATCGCACCGCACCGTAAAAACGCAAATATTGACAAGCTGGTGAAATGAAGAGGATATTTTCTAATCAAGTCATTATTAAACGTTCAACGCCAGACGCTAAGTGGTGATATAATTTTGAAGCTGGTAACCCTATCTGAAGAAATCATATTTTTTATCCACCCTTACTATTATCCCTTTGCAGCTCTAAGTTCATTTCGCAGATATATATTATTATTGTTTATTAAATCATGAGCGAGGAGAAAAGTGCTTACCAATGCCTTTCCAGAAAAGTTTACAACAACACCGCTGCTAATTAGCTGTGATAAAACAAACAACCATTATATTTATTTGGCAATAGCAATCATTTATCCCTTGCAGGAGCATCGCAAGAGTGCCGATTTTTTCTTTTTTCCAAAATAAGCCGATTTTGTATAAGCTGATCCCTCTAATTCGACTTCAATTTATACACAGAAATATGCGGTTTATACACAGAAATATGCGTTATTCTGCTTTCAGATTTGTTCTTTCAATAAACAATTTGTGAAAGATCCGATCTTGTTTATCAGAATTTTGTGAAGGGTCCGTTTTGTTTGATCGGGATTTTGTGAAAGGTCTGTTTTGTTCGATCGCAATTTTGTGAAAGGTCCGTTTTGGTTGATCGGATTTTTGTGAAGGGTCCGTTAACGGACCCAAATATCCTCTGGCCAGACCCCTGTCTACTCTCTTTCATTTTCTGCACTACTTGTGATTGAAAAAAAAAAAAGTTTGTTTCGAGAAATATTTCGTTGCATTTATTTTTAACTTAAAACGGATGTGTCTTACAAAGTTATAATCATTTTGTAAGACTGTGCAATCAACTTTTGAAAAGTGTAAATAAAGAGCTTCAAATAATTTCACCTGTTCGAGAGTCTTTGAAAATTATTTAAGTTTTTGAAATTCTTTGAAAAGTTCTTCAATTTTGTATCTTATCAAGAAAATAAAGTATGAATTGTCCAAATGGCCAGAATATTACTCTTCCGTTCTTATTTTCTGAATGTCTACACCATTTCTTTTAAACTATTTTGTACAATTTTCATACTGTAGGGCATTTAATGAAAAAAAAAAATGGGGATAGGGGGAGTGATCAAAAACAAACTTCACTAAAAGCCGATATGAGCAGATGACGAAAAACTTCTCTTTTCTCCTCTCTCGTTTTTCCTCTCTGTCCATTAAGTTCCATGATTTGTCGAGCAAGCAATTTTTATTTTGTTTGATCTTGATTTGCAAAAGAATGTATAACTTTTAAAAGACTTTGTTTGCCTAGTTTTTGTTTTTCATATTTTTGTAGTCCCAATTACCTAATATAAGGCCTCAAAATACAGATTTTTTTTTTGAATATTTCTCGGGGGAAAACCCCCCGGACCCCCTGAAATTATGAATGTTCTACATCCGACTTAAAGGGACACTCTCCTGTTATCCTTACCACTACAAGGTGAATAAGAAAAATACTAGGAAATTAAAATAACAACGTCCAAACAGTGGAATCATTAAAAATCGAGACAAAAAGTCTTCTCTGTTAACATTTTTATGCGTTTGTTGTGTCTATATATACTATATGTGTGTGGGTGTGTTAGAGCAATGTGCTAATCTGGGCCCCTCCCGAAAAAAATTTCTGGATACGGCCTTGATTGTGATTCATTTACAATATTTTCATTAAATAATTTTAAATTACTTTTAGAGAAGTATATCTTTTATTCACTGAGCAGCAATATTAAATTCCTTATGTTATTGTAAAATATTTTTATTTTAGATTTACAAATGCTTGCATCAGTTTAATTATTTTTTTTCTTATCAGAATAATAAAAATATTATTAAAAAACATATTAGCAAAATTAAACTGTTTATTAATTTTAATAAGAAAATATATTAAACTCATTGTTATTTAAGGTGAACATGCATTTATTACATTAAATGAATCCCATTTCTCAAACCTTATTTTTTTGGCATGGTGGAAAGGACTATGAAGGGTTACTTAAAACCTGATGAACCATCAGCTATGTGGCAAGCCAGCTGATGTGGGGTAGTAGAATTAAGATAATTTTCCTTTTCAGGTTTACTTTGCAAAGAATATTTATGAGATGAAATTAAGAATTTTGTGTCAATACGATAAATAATTAAGATTCAGTTTTTGCTAAACATGCAGCCAAATTAAAAAATAAATAAAAACAGAAAATAAAGTATATAAAATGAAAAAAATTGCTTACTTTATAACACTGTCATCTTTCTTCAATGCAACTGTTAGTACTTTAGCAATTTTGGGAGAATCAACTACAAAGAAATGTAGACATTAAATAAAAATACTTAAATTAATAATCTTCAGCATTACAACTAAAAGTTCATTTTGAAATTTTTTTCTTCAAATTACAACATTATGAATTAACTCAACTATAGCAAACAGATAGCAATATTATTTATCATATAACTTTTGAAGATTTAAAGGGAATGATAAATACAGTGAAACCTTGTTAAGGCCAACACGATGGAGATGCCAAAATTTTTCGCATTAACTGAACTTCAAGTGAACTGATTTTGAAGTTTACCATATTTTGAGTAAATAAACAAAACATTTTGTTTTTGCGACTCAGAAAATATAGGAACCAAAATACATGTATATCACAGTGCACATATAAGCATTTACATTTATATTTTATGTAAGAAATATTAAGTCAAATAAAAAAATATTAAACAAAATTCTTCCAAATGGAAGAATAAACTACCAGTATACAACTTATTTGAAAAAGGTCTTTATAGATTTTTGCTTTAACGTTTTGAAATATCCTTTTATAAAAGTATCTATCTCTTCTAAACAATTGAACACCCACGAGGCATTCTCCTGTTGCATTAAGAATCATTGCATAGTTTCTAATGCCACGCTAATGAACTTACAGTATTTAAAAATAATTTATCATTTATACTACTAAGATATAAAACAAATTAATTAAACAAAGTGTTGGTCTTGCCATGAGTTATTCAAATTCTACTTTTATAAAATAACACTAAAACAAAATGAAAGACAAGCAATGTTGTTACAAAGTTAAGGAATTCAGACGTCACTGAATTTTAAACCTAGGACAGTTTCATAGAGTCTGAGTACTTTTCAATTAGTTTTGAGATTCTGTTTCTTCTAAATTGTTAGAAAATTTGAAACTATAAACTATTTACCAAGATTTACATTTGTAACAAAATAAAATGATTGGAATTTCATTAGGTGGAAGCAAGCTGTATTTTCCAGAAATGAACTATGCAATAATTTAATAAAAAAGGAAATGGAAGCTTGCACAGTCTTTCAACTTGGTGAAATAAAAACCTTAACTTTTAAAACAAGCTAATGCAATATAAAACTCAGTTTTATAATTAATAATATAAAGTTACTTTTTAAATTTAAGTTCTTTAATGATAAAGCAGCATGATATATGTCTTGCATTGGAGCATCATCTGTGATTGCTGCTTCTAAAACTTGCTGCAGTCCTGTAGTTGTCAGCTGCATGAAAAAGAAATATTTATTTAGTTTTAAAAGATTGTGTACTTTGAAAATAAAATAAACTGATCAAATCCTGTATACTTGCCTTACAATTGGGCAGTAACTTACTGCCACTTGTTGCATGAAATATTGTATCTATACGCTTCTTATCAATTTTCGAATCAAAAAACTTACAAGGATCCTGGGAAAGAAAAGAGGAAATTTAATGTCAAAAAATCAAACTTTTGCACCACATATCTTATTAAAAAATTGATGTATTTCAATATATATATATATATATATATATATATATATATATATATATATATATATATATATATATATATATATATATATATATATATATATATATATATGTTTTTAAAGAACTCCTAAATTCTACTATGGGGAAAAATTGAGAAAAATAAGTCAATGAGCTAGTGGACTAGTAACTACAAAATTTTACTGGTACATACACATTTCTAGTGATCTGTCCTTTCGTCTTGACTTCAAATAACGAAAAATTTTAAAAAAAAGGACAAAAATATGCAGAACAAGACTAACATGACAAATCGAGTTGGTTAGCAGTTTTCAACAGACATGTCTATCATACTGGGGAAGAGAAGGAAAAAGCATTTTTCAATTCACCAACACTGGTAAAGGAATTAAGCCAACAAAATCATATCAGTTTTGTAGTTTTGGGGAGAAGGCAACGGGATGGGAAAAACAAAGTTATGATGCTGCAGAAATGTCTTAATCCAGGGGTTCCGAAACTTTTTCGACTCGCAGCACCTTTGACGAATTAGAAGCTTTTGGCGGCATCCTAGTTCATCTCTATTAAAAAAAGTAAATGCGCTAAATGAGATTAAATATCACACTCTTAAGACTGAATTGGTACCAGCTTTTGTATATTCATTAGATGGCTTTATTGTGCTAAAATCTACTTTTCTAGGTTATCAAATCATAGGAGAAAATGACGGCACACAAAGACAATTTTCTCTTTGAATTCGTCAACTGCATAAATTAGTCTTTAAGAACAATAGACAACTTTATGCTGGTAAACTACAGTGAACCAAGCAAAAACGAGAGATAAAAAAGTTTTGGCATCTACCTTCTGTAATAACTTTTGCTACATTGTTGCCTGGTAATCAAAAACTACTAGTTGATAAAGATTTATCATCAGTCAGGCTTTATGATGACGATGAAGACACTAGATAGCAAATCTTTATTGTGTTACATCAAAAAAAAAAAAAGGAGGACGGCAATATTGGTCTACACTGTCTTATTTGGCACACCGACCTAACATACTATGTATGGATACCATGGACATTTCGTGACATCCCTTGCCGCTTTCAACGGAGCTTCTGTCTTAATCTATTCCCTTTCTCTTTAAAAAAAATCTAAATGCTAAATGATTTCAAAAAATGATGATCAAATGTTTCGTAGGAAAAACAGGATTAACACTTTACTGGTTTCATGACCGCTAAAATTTGTACTCTGTTGGTCTGATGGATGATTTTGCTGTCTTGGACCAGCAGATCCCTGTTAATTTCGACCACTGAGATTATGTACGTGTAGAAGTATACTTTTTAAATACATCTTTTTTACACATATTCACATTCTTACACCTATAATACATGCTAAATATATGCAATGACATCTGAGTCACAGAGAGGGTATGTCAAACAAGTAAAATATTAGGTAATTATAATACTACTATAAAATACTAGGAGGGTTAGCATTAGAATAGTGTAGATTGTAGAAAGTAAGGCTATGAGAGGGTGTCCTGACCATAAAAATCAACATGGGGAACACCTTGGTTTTCAGCAGTCCTGAATGATACTTTCAAATGTAAAGTAACATGATGTTTTGTTGATGGCCGAGATCTGAAACTGCAATTACAAAGCAAAATGGAATATGTTAAACAAAAAAACATACAATACAACAATGCCTCATTGTGAGCAGAAAAACTTTAAATAATTACAGCCTCATTTCATTATAAAATTTATAACCAAATATTCTGCCAAGATATGATTTTTACAAATATAGGATCGATCATATTTTAAAATCCTCTTACAACGAATACCATTTTCAGTCCAGGTTTAACTGCCATTACATTATCTGAATTCCATTACAATAAAATTTTCGATACAGCAAATAAAATTTTCAGTTCTTTGAATTTTGCTGTAACGGGATTTCACTGTATTAGCATGTAGCAAGCAAGCATGTGTACATAAAATCAATAAAACGCAATCAAAAACTAAGATTGTTAGAAATTATTGTCTTGATGTTGTCAGCAATATCAACATTAAAATTTACCAGCTTTCAAGACAAAAATGTCTTTTACTACTTTTTTTTTTCAATTTAAAAAAGAAAATTATGAGGTCAAAAAGAAAAGACAGAAATACCATGAACAAATTGGAACATTTGAGAAGTAGATAGAAAAGACCATAATTTATTATGCAATAACGTATACTTACTTCAGCTGCAGGTATCTTTTCACTTAACAAACTGTAACCTAGAACAGCATAATGTGCTGTTGTTAAATCAGACAGTGGGAAAGCTGTAGATAAGACTTTCTTTAATCTCTGTTGATCAGCAGAAGTAAGGTAAGTTGATGGTGTCAAAGCTTCACAAAAAATGAAAGACAGGACAAAGACAGACACATAACAAATCAATTTACCTGAAAGTAAACAACAATTAATATAAAGGGGAAAAAAAAAGTGTACACTAACAGCCTATTGAAATAAATACAAAGAACTGCGCTATTATTCAATACAATCAGCAATTTTGCTTACAATCCATTTGTAACCTTAAGTGTTACACAGAATTTAAAAATTTTACATTGTAATAATTAGCTACTTTTACTTTTAAGGGGAGGTGGGGCAGTTGGTCCGCTTTTTTACCTATCACTTTTTATCTCATCAAAAAATTTAATGATCAGTTCGATTTTCCACAATAAGTTTCACTAAACACTTCTCAACCCTATAGATTTTTTTGGAAGTGTTGAAACTTTTTTTAGATTAATTTTTTAACGGAACCTTCTAAAGTGAACCAACGTGCTCCACGGGAGGCGTACGTTGGTCCGCCTGGTGAGGCACATTGGACTGCATAACTCAAACAACATTTGTTATAATTTTAGTGATAAATACTATTAAACTTTGTAACTAACTTATTCTCTGTTGTGTGTAGAGTGAAAAATATTAAGTTTAAAGATCAATATTACATATTAATTTGATTTTTTGAAAAATCATCTTTATTTAAAAACCGCAATAATCATTTACCATTAGTACACATTTTTTTTTTTTTAAATCAAAAGAAAAATCATAGAATATTGTTATAATTATTTAAATTTAAGAGCAAAAACAGTTTTTAAATTATGTGGGGTAGGTTGGTTGGATCCAACGTGCACCACCTTTTTGGTCTGATAAAAGTGATGTCATAATTTTTTTCTTTTTGACAAAAAAAAAGAAAAAAAAGCTAATTATGAACTAAAGGAACTTTAAGAAAGGAATTCAATTTTTTCCCTGCAATCTTGATGAAAACCATTAAAAAAATAGTTAGTTTTCTGAAAATGACTCAGGACTACTGAAATAACACTTTCTGGAACAAAATTTGTTCAATATAACTGTACCATGTGATTTCATTATAGGATTTGTAGGACCATAGGTGCTGTCTGTTGGTCATAAAATAAAATAAAAAGTAATAATTAGTTGTAAAATAATTGAGACCGGTCCATAGTGCCCCGTGGTCCAATGTACCCGACATATTTGCAGAAAAAATAATGCTAACCTTTTTTTTTATTATAGTAAGATATAAGACACCCAATTATTCAAATATGTATTCTAACATAATAACCCTGAAGTGAACTGACAGTAGTTGATGGAAAAATAACTGTAAAAGCACTTATTTTTGAAAAAATAAAGATATTCAATGATTTTGCAAGCTGAAAATTTGAAAATTTTACTTAAATCAAATGTTGATAACACAGAAAAAAGTTTGAAATGTTTTGCAAGGCTTACATTTCACAATTACGATTCGCGAAAATAAGGGCTTTAAAGGTATTAGTGATTTTTGCATTTAGAAACACAAACTTTTCCCCCAAGTATTCAAACATTTAAGAGTTTCAGGAACCCTAAAATATAGGGAAAAAAATTTAAAGTAATTAATGTGAAATCAGGGTTCAAAAGCAGTCATTAGTGATATTGAGATCCTTCCCTTTTTTTTTTTTTTTGATGTCATATCCAGTCGTTATTTCAGACACCTAACTCGCAGCCAATTACAATTTTAGTTTTCTTTTGTCTAAACAAACTTACAAATATAGTTCACATATGCATTATTAATTTACTATAATGATTTGAGACGCATTTTACCAATTACATAATTAGTTAAATTTAGCAGCTGGGAGCTGTGTTGAAGCAATGAATTATTTAAAAAATACGACAAAGTAGAACATTTTGGAGACAAAACTAAAAAAGCTAGGAGCCAATGATGTCTAGCTCTTATGATGTAATTTCGAACCCAGGTTAGAATTATAGCGAAAGTACTCACTTTCCAAAACCAAACAAAGTTCTTGAATTGTTATCAGGCTTCTCATTTATCTTTTTACACATCAAACCAATAAATCAAATCATTCAAAACCATAGACAAGAAAAAAGTGAGATTAAAAGGGGTAAAAAAATCTTTTTTAGAAATTACTCGCAATTATACAACAAATTTACACACATTTCCTAGTTTCTTGTGAGAAAAAAACTGAAATTGATAAGAAAAGTTGGTCACATAGACAGAAAATGTTACTTATTTCATTTGTCACAAGATGCATTTAATGTGTGAGTTGCGTAACATAGCTGTATTGAAAGGTTTTTCAATTTAATGAGAGATCTTAAAACATTATTTATGCATCAATACATTTTGAACAATCGGGATTTAAATCAACATGATGTTACAGATTAGAAATTTTAAGAGTACAATTAAGATTTTCATAACAAGACAAGTCATGAACACTTTCATGAAACCATTTTATTGTGTAGTATTGAAGATGAAGAGTTTAAAAAGCATGCGGACATCTAAATAAATTTATAATTACTTTTAAACTTCATGTTTACCACCGACAAGCAGTATACCGGCAACGAGAAAAACGTAAAAAGCTGTCGTGTGTCGTGTCTATCAAGCAAACTTTTTGTTGCCAAAACCACCTTTATGAATAGCAAATAACTAGATCTGTCAGCCAATAAGCCTTCTAATTACAGAATTTTAAACATTTTCTTCAATTAACTATTAAGTATTTTAATTCCACATCAAATATTTTCATAGTTTGCAAAATAATGGCTTCAAAAGAAACAATATTTAAGGTTATAAGCATCTTGCTATTTTTTTAAATATTTTTTGGCAACAACTGATGGTTTTGATTTGATAGCAGACTGATTGTAGACGTTTCGCGGAAGGAAGCACCGCACGATGAAAAAGAGGAAAAGAATTAAAAACAAGTACTATGTAAACAATTAGATCCAGGCTATAAAATAGTGCACTCATATTTTAAAAATTTTAACTCATGTGGTGAGTTTCACTGTTTATTTTCTGACTAACTTTGTTTCCACCGTTCTGGACTAATTCAGTTCTCTACGCAACAAATTCTCTATTTATAACTTTTGGCGGATAGAGCTATAGAATAGGTTTCTTTAATTGTTTTTCTTCTGTTTTGATTCGTTGATAAAAAGTCAACTCTTACTTTAGGAAAGTAAGTTTTAAGTTTTGTTTGTTGTCAATCGCCCATCACTTTACTTGTTTTAATTTTAGACTTTTAGGTCCCCATTGTTTCGTTGGAGCTCCTTAAACCTAAATTTTTACTTCATCACATTTATGAAAAAGAAAAAGCACTTGCACATCAGTTTATTTTTTACTGAGACACTTGCTGTAAGTTCAATTTCTTGTAATTTAACCTTCATTAATTAAGATAATTCTGTGCTGATTTTTTATAACTTTGCTACAATTGGTGAAAGATTGGTGTACAAAGCTATAAATTCAAAATTTCAAATGGTGAAGGAAATCGCTTCTTATGATTTTACTATTATTTACTATTCTTAGTCTTTAAAAAAGTTAATATTATACTTTGAATGCCTTAATGAGCTTCATGACAAAATTATGGTTTTTTTTACGATATGTAGTACCTTTTTATGTATTCATTGTGTTAATTCTCATAGTGATGTGATTGTTTTTCCTTTTTTTTGTAAAAGTTTATGTTCTTTTGTCAGAAACTTAAAAATGTATCAATATTTTAGCATGTCTTTTTCTCTTTTCCCTTTATTTTATTTTTATTGGCAGACTTTATGAATAGAGTAAAGTAATGCTCTAACTCAGCATTTCTGAACTTCCACAGAGAACAATAAAGAGTTCAATCAAACTCTCATTTTTTCTTTTCCTAACTTTCTAATTTTTCTTTAAACAACCTACAGATCTCTTGACCCTTCAGATTAAAAACAAAGAGGAAGAATATTAACTAACCTTTGATTCCATTCACAACTTATTGCTGATTAGGGTCTCAATACAGTAGCCAACATAAAAAAAAAAAAAAAAAAAATTAATTTTTCATCCAAAATCTTGCAATCTTTATTATAAGTGGATTAATGTACCAATGTAAGAGGATTCTCTTAATTGTCATTGTTAACTATACAAAACATTATTGGAGCACCCTCTGTCATGAAAATCAATGCCAAGACATGATATTGAATAGGAAATATTTTCTTCTCGATTTTCTTTGAAGCCTATAAAATTCCACAGCATTACTGCAATGATATCTAGTGATGGAACAATGACCATGAGTGGCATAATTACTAGGATTGTATCTATTAAAGTACAGTATAACTTTGATTAAACAATACCTGATTTAATGATTTCCTCAATTTAATGATACATTTCACAGGTCCGAGTTTGACTGCATTGAATATCTATGTTCCTCGATTTAATGATATCCTTGATTTAACGATAACTTTTTTCAGTCCCTTGACAATCGTTAAATCGGTGTTTTACGTAAATTCAAAATTTGTTCTAGTTGCAACTAAAGAATTTACCCAGGCACATTCTGTAAAGAAAACTTATTCTTCAGTTTTAAGACTGCTGTTGATGTCAAAATCATTATCTTTACAAAATCTCTGCAACTAAATGATTGTTTATTCAAATTGCTGTGCAAGAACGCCGGGTATAATCGCATATCTTCTTTGACATACAGAACTCAGATGGTTGTCTGGAACAGAGATACAAGCCCGAATTTTCGAGCTAACGAACAAGGTGCATGCCTTTTTTTTTATCCAGAACCCAAGTTTGACCCTTTGGCTGGCTAAAAGTGCATATTTTAAGTGATTTTTACAAAAATTAGTAAAATTAATACTTTTCTTTGGGGAAAACAAGAAAATGTCTCACGCTCATTAAAGAACTTATATACTTTCAAGAGAAGAGAATGATAGAACTTTGGAAATTTTGTATATGTTCAAATAGCTGATTGATAATAAAAAGCTTTAAAAGAGGAAGTGACTGTGTAGTAAATGAAATTTATTTAAAAATCTACTGAATAATTAAGTGATTTAAGTGGAACTTTAAATTGGTAGTTTCCAAACAAACAGCAGAGAAAATATCAAAATGAATTGTGGATTAAAAACTATTTTCAATGTAAGACTTTCAGCTAGATCATTATAAGAATATTAAAAATTCATACATTTTATTGAAATGCAATCTGATTCATCTTTGCAGGTGCCCAGTGAGTGGAAGAGTTGACCCCTCAGAACTACCCCCCCCCCCCCCCCTCCACCGAGAATCTATAAAATGAATGGTTGTAATTAGGAACATTGTCATAATGATTATAACACAATGGCAAGGTTATTAAATAAATCTGTACCAAATTTGAGTTTTTATAATTTAATTTATATTTTAATTATGAAGTATAATATGTAATTAAGAAAACCATAGCTTCATAATACGCAAGTTTTATTGAAGAATTCAGAAACTATTTCTGTGTGAATTTCAAAGCAGTTACTGATTTGTTCTTAAAACCATTATACAGTTGAGGTGACATTTTGATACTACATGCCATTTCCATTAATATCATGGTTTTTCAAAGAAGCTACCATGTGCTTTCTTTCATTTTACATTTTTATAAACTGATAAAGAAATCTATTACAGTAGAAGACCATTATAACACACACCTTGGGACCAGAGCTTTTGCGTTATACAGGTTATTGCGTTATATAGATCATTTCGTAAATTTTTAAACTAATATTCAGAATATATCTATGTATTAGCAATTCAGAATGAGTTTTATCTGCAATGGACATTAAAGCACCAATATTACAATTAGTTATTCACAAATAAATATGTTCCACAATCAAAAGAAAGTGCATTATCTTGCACTTGTGCTAGCTTCATGGTTTGCATAACAGCTGCATTTTCAAGAGCCATCTGGTATTTTCTGTTTACTATGAGTACTAATTTTCAATTAAAAACCTTTGAATTAAGATGGAAAGATGAAAAACTTTCAAGATTTAATTTGCCTAGCCCTTTTTATGTTTTCAGAGCAAAACAGAGGGATTTTTTAAACTACAAAACTTATTTTTTACTTCTGAAAAGTTGTGCGGTTTATAGAGAATTGCGTTATATAGGTCTTCTACTGTATTTCGCTTCCTGGATCGAAATGACTTCCCGGCAATTCTACTCATTTTTTTTATATGTTAATTATTGATTCCATTAAAGAAGAATTAATGGATGAATCGCCATATTCAAAACCAGACTTAAATGTATTTTGCAGTGACATCTGTATTACTTACTTCTCAAACAAAAATGCTTTTCTTCAAATTATGCTGTGTGTTTTCTGTACTTTTTTAAATACCTGTAAAAAAAAATTCCATGTTAAAGGAAGTCAGTTAAAATGTTTGTAAATGAAATAGTTAAATTAATTATACTTTTTTAGAGGGGGTGGGGGGGGGGGGGCTTAAAATTTGCTACTGGTCTCAACCAGGGAACCCATGCTGAAGAATGTATGATTTTGCATAAGAAAAATTTCAGAAACTGCTTCACTGTCAATAAAAAGCACCAAATCTGATGGGAATAACGTAATAGGGTATAAATGTTAGAAATAATCTATTGACTAGTTTTCAGTACGGTTTCAGGAAAGGTAAATCTTGTGCAACTAATTTATTACATTTCTATGACAAAGTTACCATGGCTTTGGACAATAAGAAGCCTGTAGATGTTGTTTACATTGATTTTCAAAAAGCTTTCGATAAGGTACCGCATGTTGCTCTACTTAGCAAATTACCTGATATAGGAATAGGAGGGAAAACTTTCATTTGGGTAAAAAATTGGCTGACCGGAAGGAAACAAAGAGTAGTTGTAAGGGGAAATTATTCTAATTGGAGTGAGGTCTTAAGCGGGGTTCCTCAAGGATCAGTGTTAGGGCCTGTTTTGTTCATTGTCTTTATGAACGATATTCACAAAAATATTTCTGGGAACATGAATTGTTTTGCTGATGATGTCAAAGTTATGGGGACTAGAAAATGAAGAACAAGCAAATCAGCTGCAAGAGGATCTAGATCATATTACGGAGTGGGCTGATAAATGGGGTATGGCTGTTAATGTTGGGAAATGTTAAGTGCTACATTTAGGGCATGGAAATATGTGTACAAGTTATTATTTGCAAGGTTCAGTCATTAGTCAGGCAGACAAAGTTACTGATCTGGGGGTCCTTATAAGTCAGGATTTAAAGTTTAGCCAGCAGTGCAGCATTGCTAGCAACAAAGCCAATAAGATGCTTGGGTTTATCAATAGATCTATTTCAAATAAATCTAAAGAAGTTCTTCTGCCCTTATATAGAAGTTTGGTAAGACCCCATTTGGAGTATGCTGTTCAGTTTTAGTCTCCTTATCTTAAGAAAGACATTAATGTATTCGAAAGGGTTCAAAGGCGGGCTACAAGGCTAATAAGTGGACTTTCCCACTTAGATTATGATTCCAGGCTTAGAAGGCTAAAAATGTACAGTCTTGAGCAAAGAAGAGACCGAGGGGACATGATTCAGCTGTTTAAGTTTATTAAAACGAAAGATGTTACGGGGCTAAAGTTTAGCACTGAAAACAGGACAAGGGGTCATTGTTTTAAGCTATTTAAATCTCAGGCTAACATGGATATTAGGAAAAATTATTATTTTAGCAGGGTAGTGGAACCTTGGAACAGCTTACCGGAAGAGGTGGTAATGAGCAAAGGAGTAGACAGTTTTAAGAGAGCCATTGATCTTCACTGGGGATTGTAAATTGACTAGGACCAGTCTAGCTGGGCCCAGAGCCAGTTGCTGGTCGTCACTTTTGTATTTGTATAAATTAATTTCATAATCAATGAAAGGAAGCAGCATTTCAAATATTTACTTTAAAAAATAATTCAATTGAAAACATTCCTGCAATTGTTTACATTTAATTCTTAAACTATTTGAACACAATGTGGACGGATAACATTGTCAAAGGTTTAGGGGGGAAGTCCTGAGCACCCCCCCCCCCCTTCTTATGACCCTCCCCTGATAGGGATAGTGTTTGAGTCCACAGCAAAGATTGCAACTTTAGAATAACAAAAGATCCCCACTTTTGAGAAAAACAAGTTCAAGTGGCAGTAGACTTCTGATAGGGCTAGATGAATAACAGCAACTTTGCGATCGAAAGCTATTGTGCTTTTTCTTGTGGAGGCATGAAATGAGAACAGGTAGTCGTGCGTGTTAACTCCTTCTCCAGTGGTACCGGCATCCCTCAGGAGGGATCCATCTGTATAGATGTGCACCCAATCATATTTAGGATACAAGGTGTCAGGGTGGAAAATATTATGATATTTTTGAAAATATCCGATATTTTGATATATATTGGATATTTTGATTTATCCGATATTTTCAATCAGCGGAAACTAAAGTCTTCAAAATAGTAAATGCATCCTCAAATCACTCTTTATTTTCTTATATTATTGTCACAATATGTATTGTGAACTTAAAACTGCGATTTCTTTCATTATTTATGTCTAATATTTTGTTTTACATTTTTATTAATTTTAATAGAGTCAATTTTGCAATAGCTGTTTTACTCATTTCTCTTCCGTTAGTTACTTTTACACATTTATATGATTTGGAAGTAAAAAATATGCATTAAGTCATTATTTTATTTTATTTATTTATTTATATATTTATTTTTTTTTTTGACAAATGTTTAATACTTAACTAAGCACTTTTAACATGAATTAAAATTGTTACATTACTAATGATTTTATGAATATAAAATAAAAAAGGCATGTTACATTACTTTGTTATATTAATGACGTATTAATAAATTATAAAAATATAGTATGTAACTTTTTGGTTATTTTTATATTGAATGAACGATATTGCTATGATTGATATAATTTTTATTAAAAATACCATAGTTAAAAAAATAAATATCAAAATATCATGATATTTTCAAAATAAATATCGGATATATTACCATGATATATATCGACTGATATATATCGGCGAACCCCATAGGCGCCCATACGCAAAATCGTAAGGGGCAGGGCCGTATTTGGAAGTGTGGAGGCCCCGGGGCAACGAAGGAGTGGAGGCCCCTAATCAGGGTTTGAAAAGATCATCATATTTTCGAAAATATCCGTTTCTTTGATATATATCCAAATATTTTGATATATATGTATATATCCGATATTTTCGACCCGTGAAATTTAGAATATTTTGTAAAAATTTTATTGTGGGGGCCCCTTTGTTGTGGAGGCCCCGAGGCAGTAGCCCCACCTGCCCTCCCCCTAAATCCGGCCCTGGTAAGGGGGGCTCAGATATTTTAACCATAGCGCAGCAGGATATTTTCCCCACGAAAACCAATTTCAGGACAGATTAGAGTCATTAAAATTTGATATTTTTAATAACTTATTCATTAATGGCTGGAGAAGAAATGTTTTTACATTTTTGCAAAGAAAAAAGTACTAAAAGCAAGGAAGTTCTAGTTTCTAAGGGGGGGGGGAGCTTGAGCCCCCTTGCCCCCCTATATGGGCGCCCTTGGCAAACCCTGCAAGTGTTAACTGTTTCACTAAATTATGCTCTAATGATAGATACACCAGATTCCCTTTGGAACGCCTCTTGGGTCAGTCCAAAGCGTGTATGATAGTGTTTTTCACGGATGGGTCTATGGACAAAACTAGAGGCTTGAGATTAAAGTTTGATTCAAAGAGTTCCTTACATGGGCGGATCCAGGGAGGGGGCCATGGCCCCCTCCGAGAAAATTTCAAGAATAGTTAAAATCCCCCTTTTTTGAGCAAAAATTTTCCCTTATAATACAAAGTCTAACAATAAGGAAAAAAATGAGGGAGGAGGGAGGGCTGGCCACCCTGAAAAAGTTTCAAAAATAGTCAAAAACCTTTTTTTAGAGCTAAATATAAAAAAAATCCTTATTATTCCTTGAAGTCTAACAAGAATATAAAAACAACGCTGTTGAGCCACAAAAACCACACTGAGGAAGTTTCAAGTGTAGTTTTTTAAACCCTCTTTCCTAGCTTAAATTGAAAAAAAAACTTCATTGTAATTCGTGTGAAGTCTAAATTCGTGTGAAGGCTTGGCCACCCCATGAAAATTTCAAAAACATCAAGTGTATACCAAATATTTGGGTTCATTTAGCATAATGGACTCGTCTTGTTAGATGTGTTTACTTCCCCCATGGGGGAAAGAAAAGAGATATGGTGTTAGTGAGTGTCCGATAAAAAGTTCTACATTTAATGATTGCGCATTAAGTTAGATTTAAGTTTTAACCTCGCTTTAATTATTCTTCATTCCCTTTTTAATATGGGACCCTCCAAACCACTCCCCATCCTCTTGTTAATATTACGAAAGATCGTCTACAAACCACATTTTAAAAAATAACTTGTAAAAGTTTCCGGAGGAGGGTCATCCACCTCTCGTTTACTCCAACATCATTCAAGATCGGCCTAAATTTTGTTTTAAGCGCTTTGAGTTTCTAAATGTTTCCCCGGGAACTCCTCCCTCCCTAACATCATTGGAAAGTCTTCAAGAATTACGTTTTTGGAGCTTCAATTTCGAAAAATTGCTGGTCTTCTAAAGTTACTCATGAATCATGGATTGCCTACTTTTCAATTTAAAGAGTTCAATTTTGAAAAATTTCGGGAATGAACCTCAAATATTATTAAAAGTCTGTGAATTGGCTTACATTTTTATTTTAAAAACAGTATAATTCTAAAGTATACTTATGATTGAAGCTTATTTCACAGTTTTCAAATGAAATTATAAGGAATAAAATTATTTAAAAAATATTTTTAGCTTGGTGTCCGACGTAAATTTTCGGTGTCGGACCTTCAAAAAGTGCTTTCCGGTAAGCATTTATTTTTTTATGATCATTAAACATTCATGTACATTTTAATTTAAAGTGCATATTGCTATCAGAATTTTTGAGTAAAATACTATTAAAAACTTTTAGAGGAGGAGCCCCATTTACCCGGTAAAATTTCGCTATAAGAGGTCCCCATACTATGGGGTAAGTGGTTCCCCCGTAACAGTGAGGATTTGAAAATCAAAAGCAACTCTGATGAAACATTTGTATTAGTGAAATACAACAAGACAACTATGATGATTTAGTATGAATTGATAGTTCAGCTACAAAAGCTGATGATTAGCTATTTGTGAAACTTACCTGAAAGAAAACCATCAATATTTATATGGGTTGAATGTTGATAATGGTTCTTCCTTAGCCAACTTTACACAGACGCAGTCATTTAGTGTTTCCATTTTTTTTCCCACTTATAGTTTTGGCAAATTTGCCAAAATTGATTTTAATCAACTGTATTACGTTCATTCAACACACCTTTTCTTAAAAGGGGTCCTATACAGTAAATTCACTAAATCTTTAAATGATTATTCATCTCAATTCATAATATTAGTATGTATTTTTTGGAAAAAAAACAGAATTTCTTCGAGAGTCACCAAGTATGGTTTGAAAATACTCAAGATGTTGACCTTAATTTAACCTCCTGTAACTTATTCATAACTGAAGTGATCAAATTTTAGACAGGCATTCCAAAATATACAACTCTTTACCTTTAAAATGACACCTCATTTGTTTAGAAATTTTAATTTTGAAAATTTGATCATCTGGTTGACCTTAACATGGAATTGCCCCTCAGAATCTCTTCAACCCCTAACCAAACCAAAGATAGTCTAGAATCCTTTTTAAGTCTGTAAATTACTAAAATTTCCTGGGATGGGCCTTTTAATCTCTCCTCCCCTTAACATCACCAAAAATCGTCTAAAACAGCATTTTTAGAGCTGCAATTTCGAAGAAAGTGCTCCAAACCACTTTTCCCCTACCATTACCAAAGATAATTAGAATGCATCTTTAAGACAGCAAATTAGAAAAATTTCTTGGTGTGGAACTCGAATTTTTCCTCAACGTATCATTACGAAAAGATCGTATTAAACTGTGTTTTTGGCTCTACAATGGCAAAAAAAAAAAAAAAAAAAGATTACAAATCAGAAAAATTTCCTTAGATGGGCCCTCAAATATCTCCTCCCTCTGACATCCTCAAAGATCGTCTAAAACTGCATTCTTAGAGCTACTATTTCGAAAAATAGACAGGGGAGCGCCACCGGACCTTTTCTCCCCTAACATTACCAAAGATCGTCTAAAATATGTTTTTGACTTCAAATTCAAAAATTTCCCGGGGGAGAAACCCTCGGACCCCTTTACTTCGGAGTTGGTAATATTATACTTACGGTTGGTTCATATCGGCTTCCTCTTAAATCAAAAGTCCTATACAGTCGCCTCAGAACACAGTACTAATTACAGGAATACCACTTTGAGGCCACGATATATGAACGCGTTTATTAAAAAAAGAGGAAAATTATTGGGAAGGTTACAGCCCTTATGTTACACTTGCGTCGCCTAGTGAAAAATTCTCTAAAAAATGCTCTAGTTAAAGGTGGGCTATATTAATATTTGTAAAATTCAAAAATTTTCCAAAGCATTGTATTTTTCCAAATGGCCCCCTCAGAGAATATTGTCTGGATCCGCCCCTGGTTCCTTAAGTTATGGAGCCCCCCTGAACAAACACATGCTGCGTCTTCAAACTTCTCCTTGTATTAAAGGGTAGTTTGTTCCGAAGAGAGAGATCACCAGGTGTTTGTAAAAATTTCTCCCAAAGTAGTATGACTCCATGTTGAAAAAAATTAATGACAGGTTTATTTTCAATTATCGTCTGCATAGCATCTGTTGATGTTGATTTTACTACTCCCCTGATTCCCCTGATAACCAGCAGAGCTTAGTTTTATGCCCTATCAAGCAACTTTTAATAACTGAGCTAGATACTGTGATCAAATACTCACAACAGTAGGATAGACTAGGTCAAAATGTAGTGTTGAAGAACAGTTAATAGTAGTACAGCATAAAATCTTGATTTTCTCCAAAGTTTTTTTTTTTTTTTTTGAGTTGTGCCATTATTGTTGCCGTTGAGCCATATGTCCTAGACCAGGGTTCATACTAGAATGACAGATTATACGGTTCCTGCAATATTTTCTGAAATCCCACTAAACAGAAATCTATTTGTATAAGTTCCCAATCAAGTCCCACAAGACATTTTATGCAAAGTTGAAAATCCTATCTTGGGTTCTTCTCTACTCGGAAGACCCCTTTAGATGATGAATATAGTGGTGTGGGTGATGCACTTACAAACATGTTTTTTTAAGGTATGGGAGCAAGGGGGTTCAATTTAAAAAAAAAAAATCATTTATTCAGTATTGATGTAAAAATCTTCATCTGTACTCACATCTTCATTGAGCTCCCACTTTTTTGATGCACCAGCCTACTATGGGCTTAGATCACTTTACTTTTTTCTGATTTTATTTCCATAGAGAAAAGTTTGAATATTTTATGTTACAAAAATCGATCTTCAAACTTTTTGTTAATATTCATGTTTATTTATTTTGTTCTTTGTTGTTCTGTATCCCATAGCAAATAATGCTTTCAACTCTGTACCATCGATGATTCAGATTATTTCCTCGGCATCCTTTTATGTCCTACAAATTATTACGTCCATTATTTACCTAAGCTCTAGACTTTTATCTCATGCTTCTCTTTCTGAACAAGATAGTTAAGTTCACTCAAGTATCAGCATCGAAATAGCTTATCACACAAAGCAGTTTTATCTGCTTTCTGTACGCTGGAAATGTATTTGTTACCTAAGCTCTTTTATCTGAGAATATTGCACGCATTTTTCTTTTTATTTTGCATGTCTCTTCCGTATGACGACTCATTTTTAATTTTGAATTAATCAGAAGTGCTTTTAATGCGAAAAATTGCTTTTTATAAAAATTTTGATGTCATTTTAAATTTCTGATTCACAATATTTGAATTATTTTTAGATTTCCTTTGGTAAGAAATTTTTTTGTAGTCCTTTTTTCTTTGATCAATCAAATATTTAGTTTTTGAAACATTATTCCCTTTTTGAAATTGATTTTTGATAGCCATATTGAGGATATTTGGATAACCATATTGAAAGTGTTTGTACTTAGTTGTGTGTAATTCATAGCCCTTGCTTGAATCTTTTATTTTAAATTTATTCACATATAGATATAATTGGTTATCATCTCAAAATGCAAAGAAAAAGAATATAAATAATTTTTAAAAATGTATGAAAATTTACATTGTGAAAAGAGTCAATTTTGGTAAATT
Organism: Uloborus diversus; assembly: GCF_026930045.1. Classification (NCBI taxonomy): domain Eukaryota; kingdom Metazoa; phylum Arthropoda; class Arachnida; order Araneae; family Uloboridae; genus Uloborus; species Uloborus diversus. Next base: position 39,954,452 of record NC_072738.1, read on the forward strand.
ATTTTCATTTAACAGGACAAGGGGGATCATTGTTTTAAGCTATTTTAATAATCAGACTAACATGGATACTAGGAAAAATTATTATTTTAGCAGGGTAGTGGAACCTTGGAACAGCTTACCGGAAGAGGTGGTAATGAGCAAGGGAGTGGATAGTTTTAAGAGAGCCATTGATCTTCACTGGGGATTGTAAATTGACTAGGACCAGCCTAGCTGTGCCCAGAGCCTGTTGCTGGTCATCACTTTTGTATTTGTATTTTCATTTATGTAGGTAGACTATATGAATGGTGTTTTTTTACAGTTATAAGTCATGCCTAAAGGTATTGCATACAGTTTTGATGATAAATTCAATTGCAAAAAATATTTTTTAAATTCATAATATATGATAGTTTATTGTATTTGTGCATGTCATGTTTGTTTGTTTTTTTTTTTTTTGTTAAAATTAGTGTATGTAAATAATATTATTTTTCAACACTTTTGCACAATGTACTGCTATTTTTTGCCTGCTTCATTTTAATCACAGTTCTTTGAAAAAAAAAAAAAAACCTTTTTTTTAACTGATAAGGTAAAACATCAGTAGTGGCCAGTGCTTATGTGGTGGCCACTTCAAGGTTTATATTTGAAAAAATAGGATTCCAGGTTTCTCAATGGCTTCAAACCGGCAGGCGGTAATACCTCCTGCACGTTTGATGTACTTTTGAATCCATCGGGAGACCTGGAATCCTATTTTTTCAAATATAGACCTTTAAGTGGCCACTATTGAAGCACTTGCCACTACTGGTGTGTTTACCTTATTTATTCAGGCTTAGAAGGCTAAAAATGTACAGTCTTGAGCAAAGAAGAGACCGAGGGGACATGATTCAGTTGTTTAAATTTATTAAAATGAAAGATGTTACGGGGCTGAAGTTTAGCACTGAAAACAGGACAAGGGGTCATTGTTTTAAGCTATTTCAATCTCAGGCTAACATGGATGTTAGGAAAAATTATTATTTTAGCAGGGTAGTGGAACCTTGGAACAGTTTATCGGAAGAGATGGTAATAAGCAAGGGAGCAGATAGTTTTAAGAGGGCCATTGATCTTCATTGGGGATTGTAAATTGACTAGGACCAGTCTAGCTGGGCCCAGAGCCTGTTGCTGGTTGTCACTTTTGTATTTGTATTTACTTTTGATAATTAAGTTGTTGCTTTGTTTTTTTAAATTATTATCCTTATTTTATATTTTCTTACATTTATTTTTTATTGTTTTGACTAATAACTAAGTTTTTTTCCTTCCTTGTTTGAACTGTTATAATCATTCCATTTTTGTACTGAGGGTAGATTAAGTTTCATGGTTTAAAAGGTTGATACTTTTGTATGGTGCATATTTAGAAATCTTTAGTGTAAAATGTGCCACAGTTTTGTTTAGTAAAATTACTTATTTACTTGTATACTTTCTTGCAAGATAAGGAAGCGCAAAAACCAAAACTTTTGTCCTTAAGATTAATGAACATTAGTGCAAAATTTTCTGTTTGATGATGAATTTCAATCTTAAAGAAAGTGACTATGGTTTGAGTCGAAATGGAATGAAAAGTATTGGATTCTTTTGGTGAAAAAAATAATATATTACAATTCTTTTTTTTCTATTTCTTGAAAAATGAATCGATGTCATTGTGGTTTGGAATGTAATTATGATGTAATTGAATTTCATATAGTGTGATTTTCAACTTGTTCCTTATTGTTGAGCTTTCTCGTACAGTGGCCGCCGCTTATGAATCACGTTTGTTCTAAACAGTTTTGATTCCATAAAGCGACTAAGTCAATAAAGCTGCATTTTGTTCTGTTTTTGACAATTTAATTCATTAAAGTGGTTGATTCAATTAACCGGCATCCACTGTATTAGGAATAGTGTTCTAAACAGTTTTGATTCTATAAAGCGGCTAAGTCAATAAAGCTGGATTTTGTTCTGTTTTTGACAATTTGATTCATTAAAGCGGTTGATTCAATTAACGGCGTCCACTATTAGGAATAGTGTTCAATATATGTTTCACTTTCCACCTTATCCCAGAAGTTACACATGGCAGTCAGTAGATCTCAAATTTTTGCAACCTATTATCTTAAAGTCAAAGTGACATGAATTTTAGAACATTTCTCATCTCACTGAGAGAAAAAAATTGGGGAATTTATTTATTTATTTTTTGGATATTATACATGAGTTAAACAGTCAAGACTGAAAATTTGTAATTTTCTTTTTATGTGAACTAAATTAGTCTTTTTATATTGCAATAGTTTTATTTTATCATCTATTGTAATGCAGGTATAAAATCAATTTTATGAAACAAAGTATCTTTCCCCTTATGGCATTAGCTGTATTCAACATGTGGCGGTAAAAAATATTCTCTTTTGTCACTGAACTCATTCACATTTATTTCTGAAATATGACCGAATGATTCCATAACTCAGGCCAACAAATATCCATGAGCTAATTGTAGTAGATTCAGCTCTAGAAATCGTTGATTGATCAAAACAACTGCTGTAAATACACTCTATAACAAAAAAATTGACGCACCAAGAAGGAGTGTCCGATTGAGACGTGAATTGGTGGGTAGGAAGACAATGCACAGAATAGTAAATGATTAAATTCTTGGAACAATTGAATAATTTATGTCAGAGTTACAGTAACAAGTTCAATAAGATATTGACCCGCCTCTAGCCTGGATACAAGCTGAAGCACGGTGTGGCAAACACCGATAAAGCTCCCGGTGGGTGTCCTGTGGTATTTCTGGCCAAATTCACTCCAATTGTCGGACGATGTCATCAACATTCCTTGCCAGATGCAATCGCCATCCCATCATACCCCAGGCATGCTCGATGGGAGAGAGATCTGGCGATCTGGCAGGCAACGGAAGGGTTTGACAAGCTTGCAGACAGTTCATAGCAACACATGCCGTATGTTATCTGGCATTGTCCTGCTGAAAACCAGCCAAGGGTACTGCAAAAGGAACAGCAGCAAAACAGGTCTCAGGATGTCGTCGACGTACCACTATGCAGTAAGTGTACCTCTCATTGCAACCAAAGGGGTCCAGTTATCAAAGGAAATGGCACCCCAGACTATAATGCCTTGTTGAGGACCAGTGTGGCGTGCAAAAGTGAAACCAGGATCCCCCCCCCCCCCCTCTGCGCTGGGTGCCTCTAAACACATCTTTGATGATCGTCATGACACAGTTGGAAGCGGGATTCGTCGCTCAAGACTATATGTCCCCAGTCGGCTCCATTCCAACCTGATCGAGCCATGCATCACTGTAATCTGACTTGGCAGTGTGTAGGCATCAGTGGCAGGTGGCATGACGGTCGGCGCGAGCGTAGATTTCGTTGTCCCAACTGTCTGTAAATGGCCATGATGGACATTGGTGTTTGGGTTGAACGTCTGATGGTTCATAGAGATGAAGAAAGAGCTGTGACAGCTGATCAGACAATCACTCTGTCATCACAATATGTTGTGACCCTAGGTCAACCCCTACTATCCTGACGCTGAACTCCTCCATTTTCCACCCATCCTTGCCAGCATCTTCGAATTGCCGCATCGCTTCGACTCAAATGACGAGCGATTCTCTGATTTGACCAACCAGCTTCTTTCAATCCAATGATACGTCCTCTTTCAAACTCTAACAGTTGCTCCTAATGAGCACGAACCATGCGGCGAGGCATTTTTAAGTTGTTGAAAGGTAATTTGAATCTCAATCAAACCGAAAGTTTTAACAACTGTTGAAGAACTGCTTTTTAAATACATCTGCTGGATGCGCAGTTTCGATGCGTTGGAGATCAAACTATTCATTCATTGGACACCAAATATTAATCATGCGCATATCTGGCAAAACATTCATGCATACAAAATTTCAAAGCGCTAATCGGATGATTGCTTCTTGGTGCGTCGATTTTTTTGTTATAGAGTGTAATTAGGAAGAGTGATGAAACAGGTTTTAATCATCACTCGTTACAAATTTTAATTGTTATAAAGAGGATTTGAATCATTTTAAGACTGCATTTCACGTATCTAAAGCTTTTTATTTCTGCACAAACATTACATGCATAGCTTTCTTTAAAAATATAAATTGAGCCTGTGATAAGTTTTTTATATCATTTCACTGTATTGTTTTTTTTTTTTTTAAATTGCTTGAATGAATTTCTCTTAATTTCTTTCTTTTTTTTTCTCCCTAGGATTTTACTAAAGCAAAATGGAAAATAATCAAGGCATCACAAATGAAGCTTTTCAAACCGATGAAACTGATGAACCTAATAAACTGTTAGAAAATTATTTTGGCAACAGCCAGTTTTCAGAAGATACAATCAGGCAAACATTATTAGATTCTGATGAGTGTGATGAAAATGTACCACACTCTGCGCTACCTATTTATCTAAGAGAATCAAATGAATCATCTGAATCACCACGAACAAAATTAGCAAAATTTATTCCAGATACTCCTTTCAAAATTAATGGCAACTTAAATCAAATTTGTGATAGTAGAATATTTGTGAGGCCGTTGGCAGTGCCTAATGGTACCAAAAGCTTCCATGTATCCCTCTCTATGGAAGATGAAGGTGATAGTAATGAACACACTTACTCCAAAAGTTGTGACTGTAACGAAGACATTATTGAGTCACTTCAAAGGCACAACTGTAACATCACCAGGAGTGTCTCTGAGGACTTCCTTCAGGGGCCATCGGAGCTTCAGCGGCGTATATCTCTCGTGCAAACTAGCAAAGGCAAGCTGATGGGTGTGCCAAGGGTTCGACCGGGCGAGAAAGTTGTCCGGTCTCCTTCGATGAGTGGCCAAGCCCCCTCTCTTCCCACACCTAGAATCTCAGATGGTTCAGAATTGATGCCAAAGAAAGCAAAATTCACAACAGAACAGAAGTTGATTGCCTTTTGTCTGTGTTTGGTTGACTTCACAGCATTTCTCAGCATGTCCATCATTGCCCCCTTTTTCCCCCGTGAGGTAAGTGGGTTATTTTTTGAACTTAAGTATGTGCAGAGGTGTATTTGGATGTGAAGCTGCCCCAGGCTTTTGAAACTGGCCACCCTCTAGTTGTATTAATTTACAGAGTTGGGGAGGGGGGGGGGAATCACGATTTCTTTTTTATACTTAAATCTGATTTTTTAAAAATTTGAATAAGGTTTTTTTTATTTGAATTATTTTTTTTAAAAATGAAATCTAGTCAAAATCAAATTTGAAATACAATAATAATGATCAACATTAAACTAAAAAAATTATAATAGCTAATTCTAAGTAATAATAATTATCGTCTTGAAGCATTTCATTATAGTACTTCATTTACTTTTTTTAATTGATGATATTTTTATTTAATTAATTATTTTTTTTATTCCCTAAGATTTTATTCATAGGAGTGTCAAACTTTAAAAATAACAGAAGTTTCTGAAGTTTTAGATATTGCTAAATGTAATGTAATAATGTTCTGTTATAGTTAGTAAATTACAATTTAAAATTGATTTGAGATGCGAAACAGGCAGTTAGTATGTAAATATAAAATTGGTTGGTCATCCTATGAAAGAACCCATGAAAGGACACTCTTATGGCCTTATGACTAAAAAAAAAATTTTTTTTGGTTTAAAAAAAAGGTATGGGAAAAAGTGCCGCCCCCTTCATTATGCCGCCCTGGGCTATAGCCCAGTAAGCCCATACGTAAATATGGCACTGAGTATGTGTATTTCTGTGATATATCATGATTAACTGATGCTTTTCAACTTCCTAAATGCAGTGCTGTACTCTGCCATGAGCAGGTGAAGAGCAGTAACTACAAAATTTTCCTTCTTTGCATCTTTTTTATCGATAGTACGTTAGCTTTATTGTACAAGCTTTATTACTTAGTTTCCACTGAAAAAGGGTGAAAATAATATAATTTCTGCATTTCCCAATGGTTTTCATTGGATCCAAAAGGCATTTCTTCAAGCATCTCGAAAACTCATTTCTTCAGGTATTGTTTTTTACCTGCTCATGGCAGTACTGTTTTGCCACATTTCTGATGGAATTGGCAAGCAGCCAGTTGAGATGATTCTGTCTGAATGAAGGGGGAAAGGAAAAATTTGATGTGCAAGTTTAGTTCATTTCAATCTGACTCGATTTAATTCAAAAGCAAACACGGGTTTATAATGGAAACGAGTATCATTGCAAAAAGATGCATCCGTTTCTGCCTGTAAACTGAATTTTGGCCTTTCTATCTCATCAGTGGTCAGACTGTAGTTGAAGCTGAACAAGGAACAATACTTTTCTCAGAAATATTTTCTTTTTTATTTCAATGTTAGTGCTAATTGAATGTAAATTGGTTTGAAACTACCTTTTTTTAGCATTAATAAAATCTGCTTTTTAAATGAAAGCTGGTCAAGTGATTTAAACTGACCATTGCTAAATGAATAATCTAGCATTAAATATTATTTTTATTCTGCCAAGTTTTGCCATTTTACAGTGCAGTGGACTAATTCATTGAATATTGGGACTTCCCTTCCTCCAAAGAAGACTAAATATGTTCAGCTACTTTATTTCTTTGGAGTCTGGTAATGCACAATATTTGTACAGTGCATTTTGATCTTAGGAAATTAAGATTAAAATTTCTTTGTTGCCTCTTGTAACAATTCACTTGCACTCGTACAAATGATCCTAATTCCTGTAAAAATCCTTTGTTTGAATAGCCAGCTATAGAATTTTGAGGAAAAATACTGTACTCGCTCCAAGCTCCTAGTCAAAAATAATCTTCTAGGAAATATATTCAAAATAAAAGGGCAATATTATTATCATTGCTCTATGAAAAGAAAATCTTTCTGATATGCTGAATGTCATATCTCGTAATGTTAAGAAAGCACTTTATTTTGACTAAAAGATTGCAAAGCATCAAAAAGGTAAATGAACAAGATATTTGTCTCCATAATGGGGGGACAATTAAACAAAATTATTTTCTTATAAATGTTGTAGCAATATTCTTTTGAGGTCCCCCCCCCCCCAACAAGCACATGAATAATATACCTGTGTTAAGGTCTATTAGCTCATCTTGACACAAGCGTTTGGATCTTTAAGTGTGTTGAAATATTTGAAACTACCTAAGTAGCAAGATAAAACTACAAGTAAAAATACATTTAATATGAAAGGGAAAGCTTTGCTTCATCCAAAAATTAGTTTATTGAGCTTTTTGTTAAATCTTGTGAGGTGAATCTATGTGTTTTCTCATCATTATGAATCATTTTACAAGTTCTCACAAATGAAATAAAGATGTTTGGAAAGGTGCTGTTGTCTATTTTGTCAAACTCTTTTCTTTCTTTCTCTCTCTCTCTCTATCTATCTATATATATATATAATAATAATAATAATAATAATAAAAGTGAAAAATATTGAAAAGACCACACCAAAAGCCCATAGATGCGCAACGCAGCAAAACTAAAAAGCCAAGTAAATATAAAAATAAGCAAACAGAATTTCAAATATTAAACAAATTATAAATAATTAATGATGATAAAAAGGAAAAATGCAAACAGCAATTAAGTAGGAAAAGATAAAGAGTGAATCCAGAGCTCATCAGCCGTGGAGGATTCATTAATTATGGTCAAAAGACCAAAATTTTAACTATGAACTAAAAGAGAATGTTTAAGCTCCAGTACATGCAATATAGAGTAACAATGGGCAAAAACACCACTTGCTAAACTAAAAACAATAAACTAGAGCTCAAACCTAAAACTAAAAGCAGGGGGTTTCGCCTCGACTAATTAGGAATTCAAGTTCCGATAATTAGCCATCCACGGGACAGTACCTGCCTATAATAAAATTGTC